>NW_020798726.1:212355-375018 GCF_003344945.1 Aspergillus welwitschiae
TTTTTTTTTTTTTTTTTTTCTTATTTCTTATTAATATCAAAATAAAATAATCTTTTAAATTTCTCCCATTCCAATTCCCACCCCTCCCATTTTCCCCCCGGTACTAAGGCTCGGACCCACACACATCGTGTCTCCCGCTTGGCTGTCAGGTCGCCTGTCCTTCAGCAATGGCCCTGCGCAATCTGAGACCATAAGAGCCAGACAGCGTTAGAGCCTCGATCCTATTCGTAAACCCGTCCCGACACAACGGTACGCTAGCAAAGCCACTGCAGGTTGGGTTGCTGACTCTATTCCGCGCCCAATAGACGCGGCCCATTACGGCCTTTCTGTTGGCTTGCTTCGCCGGCTTCCTTTTTTCCCCCCTCCCTCCTTCCCTCCCTCAGGCTCCCTTCTGCTCTTTCCCCCCCCTTCTTCTGCTTCTCACTCACTGACTGCTAATTCCGTTTTCCCCCAAATCCTCACCTGCTGATGGATGATGGTCTTGCACGAATCCTGCAGTGATCCTTCCCTTCCCTTTTTCTTTTCTTTTCTTTTCCTTTTTTTTTTTTCTTTTCTTTCTTTTCCCCCCCTCTTCTGCTTATTCTTTTTCCTTCTTCTCAAGTTTCTCTATTTTTTTACTTTTTTGTTTTCTTCCTTTTCCAGGTGAGGCGTAGAATCGAATGAAGGATTGTTCCATGTGCCAACTAGCGTCCCCGAAAAATAATAAATTAAATAAAAAAGAACAAGTAATAAAAGAAAAGATTGGCCTTGCTTCTTCCTGCTAGAGATCTTCCCACCGACAGTCAAGTCAGTCACATTTTTAGTCTTGCGTGACTCCGTATAATCCCGTTCGTTCGTTCTTTCCCATAACCCACTCACCACCACACCCCCCCCTTTTTTGTATCATTATTCATTTCTCCGAGTTAGAAAAAGAAAGAAACAAAATAAAAGTAGTTAGCGACCACGCTCCAGTGATTGGATTGGGCTAGCCATTCGAATTAATCATTCATTTCTGACAGATAGATAGAATGATAGATAGATAGATAGAAAATAACCAAACTAGTAAAGTACTCCGAACACAACCGGAATCATTCCAAATGAATCGTTATTCAATCTTCAGAGAGTGCGCGCTGGCTGGTGCTGGCTGGTACGTATGGGTCTCGAACCCGGTCCCCATCTCTCCAGAGATAGTAGTAATTTAATTTAGTCTAGATACTATCTATCTATCTATCTATACTAGGATGGGCGAAAGAAGAGGTCACAGACAGAAAGAGTAAGAGAGAGAGAGGCTCGGAGCGAACAGTGGACACCCACCGCGGACACACAGTACCTAAGCTAAACTAACCAACCTAGCTAACTAGCCTCCCACGGCTCCACACACACACACACAACCCCCATCCCCAATCCCAATGTAGATAAGTACAAGATGAAGATTGCTTGTGGAGTACAGCAAGCACAGCACACAAAACGAAACTAGCTCCGGGCCCCAGCTATGGGTTGTGTGTCGTCTGATGTTTTCCCGCCAGCGGCCGAAAATCAATCTGAAGGTTGGAAATTGAAAAAAATGAACCCTGCAATGCTTCGTTTCGGTCGACCCGTCTTGCAGCCTTGGAACGACCTATCAGGTCCGAGAAACCGAATTATTATTATTCCCCTTCGCTCTTGGCCTCTCTCACGCAATGGCAGGGCTGCAGGTTGTGGGCGACGTATGTAATTTGATTAAGTGATGTATTACGGCCGAATGAAGGCGTACTTTTTCGAGTAATTTATTTTCATTTTGAGATCTTCTTTCAGTAACCCGTACATTATTATTATTTTTTTGACGAATGGCGTCCACTTTCAATCAAACCAAGTCTTTTAAATATCTCTCTACCTCGTAATTCATTTTCAGTAGACAGGAGGAAGGAAGGAAGGAAGGAAGGTATGTGTCTCTTAAGCTCCTCGCTGCGGGCAGATCGTGCGTCAAATATTTCCAGGTGGATTTTGAACCAAGGAGAAAGCAAATTCGAGTCATGAATTACGACCGCATAAACATTTCCCTAGTAAGTTTAGTTTAGTGAGTAAAGTAGCTCTGCGGAATGCAAATGGTGGGGAATATAAATACGAGAAGCCCTTGCTGGCGTAACTCTGTTACGCATAACATTTTGACACATTCTTCAGCAAGCAGTCAGTCAATCGATCAAGAAGTGATTATCTATCTAGAGAGTTTTAGGTAAAGAGCATACTCGATCGCTCTCTCACTCACCCACTCTATGTACATCTTTGACAAAAGTAGTAACCAATTCGAAGTTGGCTAAGATCAGTCAGTCCGTCAGTCAATCTGTAGTAAGCCAAGCCTGAATAATGGCGAGTAGGTTGAATACTTACCCAAACGTGGAGACTAATACATACTCAGTTAAATGGTTGGCTCTCTCGCCTTTTGATACATACCACATTTTTCCAGAACGTTTTTTTGTATTCATTTTTCTGATTGCTCAGGGTTATTTTTTTTAATTATCGTATGGCTATTGTTTATTATTACTCTGAATTATTATTATTATTTCTGCTTAGAGTCCGCGGCCATCCTTCCGGGATTTGTAATTACGCTGATAGGCTGGTGCGTGTGTGGGTGTGAGGGTGTGTCCCAGCCATACCGAGACCTGCGCGCTGGAAACTAGAACTGCATGTGCCAGAAGAAAGTAGAGTAACGAGCCCATGGTACTGGGGCAAAGAATGGGTGAATGAATGGGGATAGTGCAGAATGACTTGGGGGCGATGAGGAGAATTGACATGGGGGTGGTGGGAGGGATTTGAGTGATTGTGTACATGACGCTCATGCAGATGGCTCTTTTCGAAGGTCTGCTCCCCCTCACTCCCCGCGTGGCCAATCCTCCGCCCAGAGAAAAAGATGAGAGAAGAGAGGGCAGGGGATGGGCGTTGTTGGGTGGCTAGTTACCCTCATGAGGATTGTGTCATCGTCATCATCATCATCATATCCGTGCCAGTTGCCAAACTGCTAAATAGGGTTAAGGTAAAGTACAATGATAACTTGTGCGATGTACTTCGTAGTAGTTAGTGTAAGTTAGCTGGGTCGACGATTTGAATGACCCGGACCCATTAAGCTTGTCAATTTTGGCCCGGACCCCAAGCGATCATTATCATATCATTATTATGAGTTTTGGTTTTGATTATTTTTGTTATTCGTTCTCATTATATTACTATCGTCCCCAACTGACTGGATATTTGAAATTAGCAGTTACTATACAACCTACTCTTACTCCTTGTTCTTCGTCTCTGTTCTTCGAGAACCTAATCTGGGGGTGATTTTTTTTAGGCAGCTTTATCAGGATCGATTCCTGTTCCCTTGGCCCTTCCTTCCTTCCGTCACTTTTTTCCTTCTTCGACCCAATAACTTTTTATTTACGCTTTCGCTTGAGAGTGGATTCTTCAATACGGCCTCATCCCACATTGACTTTTCTGATATCTAATCTGCATATTGCACGAACTGGCCAAGCCCGAATTCTGAGGGGTAAAGGAAAATACGTAGGAGAGAGTGGAGATGAAATCCAGATTCGAAATTGAATAAAATTTATAATTCCATCGGGAGGAGAAAGATAAAAATAAATGGAAGTTTTTTTAAAAAAAAAAAAAAAAAATAAATAAAAAAAAAAAAAAAAAAAAAAAAAAAAAAAAAAAAAAAAAAAAAAAAAAAAAAAAAAAAAAAAAAAAAAAAAGAAAGAAAGAAAAATAAATTTAAGGAAAATCATAAGGAAATCCGAACCAGATCATAAATTACAGCAGAGCCCGATTAATTACCCGATCCAACGGTGACCCTCTCTAAACTAACCTCCCTCAAGCGTCCAGTCTGGCCCTGCACGTCGTCGGTCTGCCAACGTGACCCTGTCGCGATCTCCACTTGTAGAACCATCCAATCCATCGGATGCCATTCTTTTCATCCAGTCGATTTCTTTTTATCTTCGCTCATCCTCTCCTGCAGTTCATCGTTCTGACTGCTGAGGATCCATCTGGCGTTGAAATAGGTGGCGAATCCTTCTGGTGCTTGACGGGGTTCCAAACGATATATCCTTGCATATAAGGCCTTGGTGCTGCTATCTGATTCTCAATCTTTCTAATTTGGTTCCTATCTTATTCTTTTCACTGCTATCTGTGTTGTTCATCTGGATTCCCCGGCCGAAATAAATACCGGTTTACTATTTACGGCCACAGCGAGTGAGGACATGCTTGCAGATGGACTAGGGTTGAAGGAACAGACGCGAAAACAAACCCCAGCAACAACAACGAGACTACTACCACCACTGCCACCAGTGGACGAACAGCCCTCCCCTCCTACAAGGCTTTCTCCTCTTCTCCAACCAATATACTACCCTCGCAGTTCCCTGCTGGCGCAGGCGCTACACATCACGCCGGTCACCGTCCTGTACCCGCCGTAGCAGTGACTCTCCCCACGACCGGACAGGGGGCGCAGTCACTTCGGCCTCTATTACAGGCCAGGCAGTCCCAGAGGTTTGGTACGCTGCATGGGTTAAGAAGAACTAACAGGGACCCTTGGCCACCATTGCCCTCACTAAGAGTCCAACCGGGAGTCTCGTGCGGCGTTGGCGATGCTTTAAGGACTGGCTTGTCCTGGGAAATTAATCGGTTCAACAAAGCTTCTCATTCCTCCTTCTACCCTATCCACGTCACTTCCTCTCTCTGTCTCTCCCAAGATTTTTCGTTTTTTCCCTCTCCTCTTCTCCCTTTCTCTTTCACCAAGGCACACACCAGTTGTAAGGTAGTGCAACTGTGTAGAAGCGCTTTTGGCCTTTGCTGAAAGAGACACACCCAACATCTGTCACATTTTCTGATTTGTTTTTTTTTCTCTCTTTTTTTTTCTTTTCTTTTTTATCTTCCTTTTCCCTTAATCTCTTACTATTTTCCAAATTTCTTATTTCTTTTAAACTCCTCCCCACCCACCCCCCTTTGGTGCTGGCCTCCTCTGGTTAGTCCAACATATTCAGTGTGGGCGAGAAGTCATTGTTACTTGCATCTTCGTCAACTATACCTGGTGGTTGTTTCTTCCCTTCACTGGAACAACTATTTTTGTCTCCGCACTACTTCCTCCACCCTTTACTCTGGAACATCATCTTCTCTCCACAAGGAGAAAAAAAAACACTCCATCAACGCGTCTATTGTTATTATTACCGCTGTTTTTACACATCTACCATGGAGACCCTTCACGAGCGGCCACAGGCAAACTACATGCCGGCGTCTCGTCAAAGCCGCATGGCCATTGATTCTCTATTGAATCCATCATCAGAGAGAGAAAGTACAAGCTCCCGCATGCATTACAGTCACCCAGGACCACAACTGTCGCCTCTATATCCTCCCAGTCCCAACCAATACTTTTATTCCCCCTACTCAGATGGACACCACCCTTATGCAGAGAGTTCTGCATCATCCCAGGACGCAGCATTTCTGCCCTATCGACCACGATCGGCCGAGTCATCTCCTGGCGCATACTCGCGAGAGCGATATGACTCGGTTTCCAGCAGCTCCAGCAATGCCCCGGAGCGACGCCGACCTCCTCGACCGAAGTACGAGGAAGAGGAAATGTACTTCATCTGGTATCATCGTGTGGACCTCTGCCAAGAGTGGAAAGAAGTACGCGAAAGCTTCAACCGACAGTTTCCTAGCCGGCAGCGTCGGGGCTTCCAGGGAATCCAATGCAAATTCTATCGCTTCATCAAAGAAAAAAAGTGCCCAACTTTGCGAGAGCAACGGCGTCTCCGTGACGGTGACTTTCTTCGCGAGGGAGCGGGTCTTGCCGCTGAATCGGGGGCCCCGCGATTCGGTGTGGTTGACTGGGTGGGGATATGGTATCCATGGATGCGTGAATCCAAAGAGGAAGTGCTCAGAAGACGCATACCCAGGTGAAGGAGAAAAGGGAAAACGAAAAGAAAAAAACAAAGGCCCCCCTTCACCTCCACTTCCTCACTC
This sequence comes from Aspergillus welwitschiae, assembly GCF_003344945.1. Lineage (NCBI taxonomy): Eukaryota > Fungi > Ascomycota > Eurotiomycetes > Eurotiales > Aspergillaceae > Aspergillus > Aspergillus welwitschiae. The sequence continues at coordinate 218,311 of NW_020798726.1, forward strand.
TTCCTAATGACCATCTGACTTGACAAATTTGATGTCTTTGAAAATTTTTTCTTTTCTTTTTATTTCTTGTCTTGTTGGAAATTTCTCTGATACAACTCACGGCCGTCTGAAGATACCTCTCTGTTTAATTCCTCGATTCTGCTCTATTTCCCCCTTCTCCTTCTCCATTCCCCCTATTTTCATTTCTCTTTATTTCTTTTGTCATCATTCCATTTCGCTCTTTACGTCGGCACCATTCAGCATGTTATGTTACTACTACAACTACTTGGGAGGCTCTCTGATCTTTGCTTGCATACATGCATCTTACACATGGCTAAGGGTGGGTTGGTTCTCATCACTTTTTGTTTATTTCACACCTTTTGAAGGGCTGGTTACGGAAATAAAACTACTGGGACTATGGACAATCATCAATTGACCGCATTATACTATCTATCAATCGTTGTTGGAAAAGCGAGCCCGTAGGGAAACAAGCGAATAATTACTCCAAAATATTTATTAGCCGTGAATCAGGCCATACTGTAAGGTAGCCTGCCCGCTCTGTTGTCATAGACTCTTTTGGCACTTATGTCCGATGGCCGAGAAATGCTGAGTGATACGTATTGATACGGGGGTGGGTGTGTTAGATACGGTATTTTATGTATGGTGTGTATGGCGGATACGGATATAGTGAAGGAGATGTGTAGAACTCGGCTGCAACTAGAAGAGATTGGTTGTAATGTAATGTTAGTTCCATACACTATGTTCCTGTTCTGTCTGATAGATCAAAGGGATATAGATACTTTCCCTATTCAAGGATAGGAGTGCATCATCGACTCTTGTGTGAGAGATGAGAGAGGGTTTAGCTAGGGGAGACAGGGGGTAAAAGCTTGAACGTATTGAATTACCTGATGACTAGCACAGCGTCAAAAAAATGATGAGTAGTGGTTTAATATCTTATTGGATCCCCATGGAAGCAATCGTGAGGGGGAGAAGAAATTGAATGATACACAAGCTGTAGGCTGACTGACTGATTGACTTGTCTACCTACTTCCCTTTACCTCGCTGAGAATGACATACGTATTTGTGATATTGTAGATGAGTAGATATATATAGCGCATTATTGTGCGAGGTGTACACCCCAGTCATTTTTACTCAATCAGCTACGAGCGAAATTTCATACTACACATCTATCTCCTATAAGAGCACCATACGCTCTAATGGTGTATGCAAGTATAGACAAACAAGTACCAAGGGGGATCAATATCAGAGTGAATTATAGTAAGATATGCACTACAATAATAGTATCAACACACCATCAACCCACCCACAGTCGAAGATAACTAAGGAGCTTTGATCTCCCACATAGCCACATAGTGGGGGATTTCATTATAGGTCTATCCTCGCTTATACGGTTGATCTTATACAGGTAGATAGGACTAGGATGATAGCTAGCTAGCATTCACATGTTTTTTTTTTCCAAACGACAATGTATACTTAGTATCTGAATTATAAAATGCTATGTACACAAATCCCCACGTACTAGTCAGCCAAGTTTGAATGCAATTCTCCCTCCTAATATACTCGACATTCTACACTCTAATACCAATACTTCAAGCATACACCCTTCTACATGATACAAGAGGAAAACGTAAAGGAAGAAACCAATGATCGACCCCTCACATCTCCTCCCCTGCCCACCAACCCAGAATACAATCCGAGACATGACAGGTAGACCCAGGGCAGACGAAAAAAGAGACGCGTGGGACAGAAGAAAAGGAGTCTGCAGACGAATTTTGCTGATCGAAGGATTTTTCAGATCCCGAGAGTACATGAAAGTCAAAGTCAAAACCCAAAGCAGAAAAGAAAGAAAAGGGAAGTGAGAAAGAGAGGTGTAACCTAACCTGACCTACTTACATGCTTACAACATACATGAAACCTACAAATGGTTATGTATTTAGGCGGATGGGTGGATGGATGATGAATGGAAGGATTTTGTTGCAGATATCAGGATTACTTACCGCATGAAGTAGACGCTCAGACCATGGATGGAATTTTCGGCATGTACCAGATACATACAATACATACGTATATACATACATATACCTGTATGAAGGAGGATAGAGGGAGGGTAGGATCAGGTGGGTTGGACAAATGGTGGTGTTGGGCAAGGATTAATGGTTGGCTTGATTGCTTTGCTTGTGCATGTATGTCTTAGGTTTTTCAACGTTTCTTTTTCTTATTTGGATCTGTTCTTGAATTATTAATTATTATTCAATTTTTCTACTTCGCTTCTAGTTTCAATCCCGAAAGATGAGCATGACTAGTCCGTATAATACGATTATTCAGAGATTAGAATTTGGAAGGTTCTATCTATCGTATTATCAGATGACGGGGCGAATGATATCGGCTTGAGAGTTCTCTGAAGGATTTGGACCCCGCATTACTTCGGTCCGTTAGAATCTTATTTTGGAGTCTGTGTGTTAAGGGTCGTGGGGGGGAAAGAGGAGGGATAAGAAGAAGGAGGAGGGGGTTGGTGGTGGTGAGATCAGCTCAAGTCTGCTGCTCTCGTGGTTCTTACTGCGTTGGGACGGAGAAGGGGGGGAAAGGGAGACCGAGATGCTGAAGGATCGATCATTTTCTCCCCCGGAGGAAGGGAAGGAAAGGGAAAGGAAAGAAGGAAGGAAGAATACACCACTGCAATTCTGAAACGGTCCTTACTGGCCGGAGACATCGGTTGACTTGGCTTACGGCCTAGTCCTGTCGTCGCGGCCCAGCTCATCCTGCAGCAGCGATGCGGATGCAGATTATTTCTGCAGAGGCATGACGGCTGCTGATCTTGCGGTGAATCAGGGCCCTACGTCGATGACTTCAAGGATGGCGAAGAGGTCAGTCGAGTCGAGTCGATTCGAGCCCAGCCTCATCGAGGTGCTCGTCGTCCTCATCGACTGCCAGCAATAAACATGGCTTTAAAAGTACCATACATACGATGAATTCCTCAACCCAAACAAGGCGTGAGTTCTGCAGACGCAGCCACCCGAGCTAGTCTCGCTGCCTCGTTGTTCGGTCAGCCATGCCCTCATTCCCTGCTCACTTGCTTCCCGATTGATGGCTTGTGCGTGTCTCCCTCTGTGTGCGTGTGTCACCGTAATCCCTCCGATCACCAGCTCTCGCCGTCTGAATCCACGTGCGACCGAAACCCGAATCCACTACGATGGCGCCCCTCACTGGCTGAGTCGTCAAAGTCGAACTCCTCGTCATCAGACCGAGCGTAGGTCCGGTATTTGTTGTAGATAGCCGTTGGATCGTCCTCTTCATCGTCCCACGACAATTCCTCATCTGGATAGTCATTTGCGGGATTATTTTCAGCTGCCCGGGAACGCCCGTGCTGTTAGCCTTTTCTGCAGAGGTTCTGCCAAAATTGCGATCGACTGCTTACCGTTCGAATCTGCGTCCTCGCTATCCCACCGGTCCTCGTCCTCTTCATCCTCGACAAAGTTCTCCCAGTACTCCTCATCCTCCTGCGTGATGACGATAACTCCAATGTCTTGGCGATTCGCATCGATGCCATGCTGCCGCAACCAAGCCTCCTGGTCTGTATCCAAACCGACTAATGGGTCCGTAAGCAGTCCAGTGTCTGGGAGTGGCTTCCGTATGTACGTGTCGTAGACGTACTCCCCGTCGCTTTCATCCTCCTCAGGCCCCCCAGGCAGAGTGTTCGCCGCCTCTTCAAGTTTCTCTACTGGCCCTTGCATCACTTGTGCGTCCGAGGCTCCCGCACGATGCTTATTGGGCGTGCGCGGTTGGTATCTCAACGGAGGCTTGGGCATCACCGAAGGAGGCCGAGACGGTCTCGAAAGCTGCGTGTAGTCTGTTTCGGTCGCCGTCACATCCATTTCCGAATCCAGCTCCAGAGCCACTTTCTCCAGTTCCCTTGCCAATCGTTCCGACTCATTCTCCCAATTACTCTGATGGGCCGCCTCGGCTTCTCTGTCCAGCACCTGTGAGATATGCTGCTTAGCAGCTGAGATCGCGCTCTTACGCTCCTCTCTCCATTTCCTTTCCGCCTGGTTCACTACTGGCCGCTTCCTCGGCCGTTCTGGTTTCTCCTCGGCCAGAGCGCCTGCAACCGTCATGCTTGCCTGCTCATCCACCTGAGCAGCAGCATCAGCGACCATCGATGCTTGTCTCGAATGCGGCGTGCGCCTCAATTTCTCTACTAGCACCGCGACCGCGCCATCTTTGCGTTTCTGAACACCACCGCCTGTGCTACGGAGCGGGCTCATTGGCGTTGTGGATCTAGAAATCTGGAACCGGCGTAGAGATTGCGTCCGTCCCGGTGAAGAAGCCAGACTTTCTCTCTCACTGGATGCAGAAGACGCTACCTTTCGGGCGGCATCAGTTCCAATAGAAGCTGGAACAGCAGATGGGGTTCCCAGCTGGCTCTCTGTAGGCGTTGAAAGCAAGGCTCTTCTCAACTTCTCCTCATTCTCTTTCCGAGCGTTCGCCAGGCGACGTTCCTCGCGGAACTCTGCCCCAGGAGACGTGGCTCTTACCAAGGGGACAGTTGCTCCTGCACCAGCAGCGCGGTTGGTCACGCCCCCAGTAGTTGGATAGATGGTGTTGCTCACCGACCGCGGGGTAAGCACTTTTCTCCGCGCTGCTGAAAATGACGACGGGCTAGACGAGCTGTCTTCATGGCTATTGCCACTGATCTGGACCCTTTGAAAAACAAAGTCCGTGAATCGACGCTTAGTCTGATGCAGCTCTGACTGAATGTCTGGGAAATTGCATTAGCGCTGGGATCTTGGTAGAGTGACCACAAGCAAAGGGGATGTGCTCGTGATATTGTGCAGTTGAGGGCCTCGTCACTAAAGAAGGGCCGCTCATGCAACGAATCAAGGGAGTCTTACATAAAGTCTCGACCGGTTCCTCTTCTCTGCGACGCTTGATATTAATTTGCTCTGGGGGCAGGGACATTGTGCTTCGATAGAAATGTGAAGCGGCCTCGACCGTGTTGTCAAAGAGCGGCGGGGATGAAGGACCTCGAGAAGTGTGGTGAAGTGAAATGATGGTGATCGCAGCGGCTTCGTTTGGTTCCATGGTACATCTCCATCCGGCCTAGCGCGACCAGGCGGGTATATACTCACGTGACCCTAATGTTGATGCATTACCCAATGCGGTAGCTGCTACGCCGTACAATCTAGTACTACAGTCCTTGGGGAGTCATTTGATATTGTGACCACATGTCTGTCATTTCTTATGCACTGAGCACTCTTCTTCTCGTCTTTCTTATGTTCCTTGCTGGCGGATCCACTATTATCATCCTGGATCAATTACCTCCGCCGCTATATAAACCCTTGTCGTAATCAAAATGCAACAGGGGAGCTCTATGCTCGGGATTAGTTCCGTTGAATGGCATCACATATGCAAATAAGCAGCCTGAGACATCAATAGACCCCACCGAAACCGGCGTAGGATCTGGCTGTGCTCTCACCCGCCTTCGTAGCCAACTGGAGATCAGAAACGGCAAAATGGCCAAAAAAAAGCAGAATCAAAGTATGGAAATGACAAGAAAGAAAGGCAAAAGAAGATGAAGAAGATCATGCCCAGCTAGCAATACAAGTGATGGTATAGGAATAAAGGAATATTAAAATCGGTAAGAGGGGGTTGCCGGAGAAAGGAAATTTGCACAATTAAAAGAGAGAAAAACCAAAGTGAAGTGAAATGAAACCAATACAAAGAAAGGAATCGGAATGGAGACATCGAAGGAATTAGCCAAGTGGCAAAGCAATATAGATGGAACAGAACGCGGAAGAAGAATGGCTATGCTCATCAAGTGGAATAGCGGGCATCATCCTTGCGGCGACAGGGTGCGATTATTTGGCTCCAATCTCCTCCTCAGCCCAGCCGGGCAGCGAACTCTCGTTCTGGATGGCCAATCCGAAGCCGGCGTGGCTGAGACCGCCTAGGGCAGAGGTGAAGCTTGAAAAGCTGCTTTGCGGCTGATGAGCAAGTCCGGAGCGGGGAGGTTGGCTTGAAACAGATCCGAAAGGCTCCTGAGAGAACGAAGGCAAACTCACGGCCCGGGAATGCTGCGCCCGTGGTACATTCAGGCTGCTGGTGCTAGCGGTAGCGTGGTGGCCGGGGCCCGTAGATCCATTGGTTACGTTCAAGAATCCGTTGGTCGACGGCTTGTGCTGATGCAATGGGGCTTCGATGCTGCCATTGGAAAGCTCACCAGTGCTGGCGCCATTGTAGAGCGACTGCTGTTGCGGCGGTTGAGGCTGGGACTGAAGACCAGCCAAGGTCATGGGGTCATTCAGCCGGTTTTCCTGCTCCTGGGCTTGCTGGGCGGACATTTGGTTGAGGTACATGGTCAACGGATTGTTGGCACCGACATTTAGAATGCCAGATGGGGATGAGACTGTCTGCAGGGGATGCCTGTGGTGCTGGCCGTTCTGAGAACCCGTAGACCCAGGAGCAGGGGAGAGGGCAGGATGAGTCGGGCTAGAGCCCGAGCCAGATTGGCTTAGGTTCTGCTGGAAGCCATTCAAAGCTGGGGAAGGTGACTGAGGCCCCTCAAACCCGGACCCATTGCGACCCTGCGGACCTCCATTGCCGGCTTGACGGGGGGGGTTTCCGCAGCGATCCTTCCCGAAATTGATCTTGAATCGCTTGTATTCATCCCGGTTCCGCATCCCTTCAATTGCCTTAATGGCATTGGCAATGTTGGTAAAGTTGACGAATGCGCAGCTCTTTTCACGGAGCGTGTTGACAAGCTCGATCTCTCCATACTCGGAGAAGTCTTGGCGAAGGCGCTCCTCCGACCAGGTCTCATCGAGGTTACCGACATAGACATTTCGAGAAGCTCCGCCACTCACGGCCAGGGCAATGGCCGGCGGAAGAGGACCGGAATGCTTACCCCAGCCAATCTTCAGACGACGGTTATGAATCATGAGGCCCTGCAGGTTGCTCAGGGCGTAAAAGGACGCGGCTGACGTAGGATCAATGAAAGTGACAAAGCAGATATGCTTATCGGGAATGTAGCGAATATGATGTAGCAAACCACCACGCACGACATTGCAAATCTCCTCGATAGTCGTTTCGGGGTGAATGTTGCCCAAATAGATGGTCCGGTTGCCCAAGTTGTTGACTCCACCGGCTGTGGTGGCCACAGCCGCGGCGGCGACAGATTGCTGAGCGAGTGCGTTGGTGATCAAATCACGGTCCGCCGAATTGAGAATGTGTGCATAACCAGGGGCAATGCCCAAGAACTGAGCTGCATTTTGCTGCTGAGTTTTGGAAACATAAGCGCACCGATCTTTGCCGTAGAATACCCGCCTGGGTGCCTGCCACTTAGCCTCCTGAGGAAGTTGAGAAACAGCCTTCATTGCATTGCTGATTGACAAGAAGTGGACAAATCCAATCGCTTTCTCCTTGACTATCTTGACGGTGTCAATGGGGCCGAATTTTCCTAGCTCCTCCCGCAGTTCTTCCTCTGTCATGTCCTCCGACAGGTTCCCCAAGTATACATTCCGTGATGCGCCGGACTGCTGCACAGCCAAAGCGACCGAAGTAGGCACCTGAGATGGTTTGCCCCAACCCACCTTAATATCATTTCCCTTGATTGCAAGCTTCTTCAAGATTGCATCTGAGTGAAAGTGGGTTGCGGAGTTGCTGTCCAGGAAGGAGATGAAAGCACAGTTCTTGTCAGGAAGCAAACGAACCGACTCAATTTGGCCGCTTCGAACATGGTTCAAGATTTCTTCCGCGGAGGTTTCTGCCGGAATATTGCCTAGGTATACGGTTCGGCTCGTACCCGAAAGCAAGCCAGGGGTTACCGAGGCAGCAGGACTTCCGTACGCTGCGTTGCCCATGGGCCCCAAACCACCAACAGGAGATTGAGGAGCCCCCAGCATTTGAGAGTTACCTATACCATCCGTCGACATCATACCAGAATATAGGCCAGCATTCTGCGAGGGCTGGGTCGGACTTCCGAGCTGATGGTGGCTCTGGTGATTCTGGGCATGTGAAGAGGCATTCGTCTGAGGAAAGCCACCGAAATTGGCGAATTGAGGCGAGGCGAACGCGGAGGGAGTACCGGGCTGGAAGGGGCTACCAAGCAACAACTGAGAGGGTAGTAGGGGAGTGAAGTTCATGTCGAACGCGGCGCCAGAGGTGGCCATGTTGTCCGAAACGGGAGCAGAGGTATTAATGGCAGGGATATTGGCTCGACGAGCGTTCCGGTCCGTTAGGCCCTGCAGGGGAATATTGTTGGAGGCGTATGCTCCGTGAGAGAAACCGGTGCTGTCCGCGTTGAGGTGGGAAAACTTGGAAGGGATCAGACGACTCGGAATGCTTGCATCGGAGGTTTGCATGGCGAGGAGAGGGAGCGAGTAGGACGCAATTGTCCCCCTAATGAAGAGAAACGGAATAAGATGAGTTCGTGGTCGATGAGAAATAGACGATATCACTTAGTCAAGGGGGAGACGTACTAGGCAATCAACACGGTAGGAATGGCCAGGAGGGAGGGAAAAAAGGCCGGGCCCGAAGATCACCCCCGAAAAGAGAAGGGGGGAAATAAGGAAGAAAACAGAGACCTGGAGAGGCCAGAATGAGGGTAATCAAAATGAGAAAGAAGAGCAGAAAGGACGGCAAAGAGCACGGAGCAGAAAGACTGCCAATAAGGACGTGTCTAGAAGGGATCCCGCTAGTCAATTGGAATGTGCATGGACAATGAGTGGTTGAGTTGGTGGAAACGGAGACAAACCTGCGCTGGTTTAGTTGCTTTAGGGGGCTTTGCGGGTGAGGAGGCCGAGAGACTAAAGCAAGAGTGAAGTTGTGCTCCGACTGAGATCCAACCGAGATTAGAATGGAAAGGACAAAGATAAAAAGATAAAAATAATGATAGAAATAAAGATGGCCCTGTCAAATGAGAGTACGGAGTACTGGAGAGGGAGAACGCCCCAGACCTGCCAGAGTGCCAGGTTGCAGCGGACCCAAACGTTGACAAAGAAGGTATCCAAAGGCCGCCGACAATCCAACTGAAAAGGGATAAGTGGTAATAACAGTAGACGAAGAGTAAAGAAAAGCAAAGGGAAAGAGAGAAAGTAATTGCAAAGGACAATTAAACTAAAAGATTACAGCCGCCAGTACAAGTTAAGCGGAAAAGAAGGGTGAGGAAAAAAGAGGGCCCCTGGTAGGGGAAAAAGGGGGGCGCGTGTTTGAGGGACACAGGCGCGATAAATAGTGAGAGGAAAATAAAGATAATGATGAATGATATCCGCGAGAAAAGAACAAGAACAACACCCTCCAATTCTTCTCTTGTGCTTTCCCAAAACTATCTTATGAAAATGAAAAGTAAACAGTAAACAGTAATCAAACAAAAGAAAGCTTATCAGAAAATTATCATCAACAACCCGAATAATTAAACAAAAGTCACACTCGAACCAAGGGAACTGTTGTGGGAGAACCAACAATCCCAGATAGTGAAGAACGCGAGGAACTAGCCAAAAGGAGACAGACTGGTACGGGGTCAGGTAAGCAAGGAATGGGCCGAGACAAAGCAGCAAGTATGTAATCGATGTATCAAAGGGGGGGAAAAAGCAGGTGGGTAAGAAAGGGGATTTGCGGCAGAAGGATTCCTCAACCAGTCAATGCTCCATAGTGAACCTGAACCATCATTTTGACTGCGGGAAAAGTCCCAATGGATAATTATAGTAATAGCGTAATCAATTCTTGTGGAGTGAAAGGTTTTAGCAGATCCATACTTTTGAGGCAAAAGATGGGGAAAAGGACTCCATCCAACCATCTGTCATCCGTCGCATTAGCAGCACTAAGCAGCGGCTTTCCCACTCAGCAAGCACGCTGCGCTTCCACGCAGATTCAAGCGCCTTGTTCTGCTATCAATCGGTCTCAGAATGGGAGGTATCACGTAGCCTGCCCAAGAACAACCCCTTCTGATTGATATTCAGACGGTGGCCGATCAACATGTCGGGAGACAGCGTAATTTCGGCCGTAGCAAATGCTGAGAAGCCTATAATCCGTTCTATCGCCCTGCAGCGGTATCAGCGCCTCCAGGCGTTATGTCATCCCCTGAGACGCATCAATTGGGGCTTTGCTTTTCCCACATTGCGATCGGTCATTTTGGCCGTAAATGATTGATCAATCAACGACTGTGCCAGGAATTGGGGCTAGCAGGAGACTTTCAACCAGCCACAGCGTCTACGAACGATCTGTGTTGGTGGGGTGTCCTGGTCAGCGGCTCTTGAACTTGACGGAATAAATGTTGACCCGGTCCGGCTGCAGAACCATTGGGTCTTGGCGCCATGGGCCTTCCATGGCGGGCCATTTTGCAAATGGTTAGTACTACTATACTCTGTACAGTAATAACCCTTTCACTACTCCGGTACAGACTTAGTTATTGCCCGTAGGAACTGCTGGCTGGGGAGGGAGGAGATATCTTTGGGAGATAGTATGACGTGGCGATTGAGAAGTACAGGACAGCGACTACTGTCTCTATCGGCGCAAGTGGTCTACTGTACTCTTAGACATCATCCGATGTGTACCCTTCTTCAGACTACTCCATCCAAAGTATGAATCTTTCAGATTGCTCATGGATAAAGGGCTTGGTGCCGCATGACTACTACATTAGAAGACATCGTCCGGACGTATGTTTATCCCGCGTCTCCAAGTGGTTAGATAAGGTAGTATCCGTGCTGGGCGGCAGTATGTATGCCTTGTTGATGCCTGAATAATACGTGGGGATAGCGGGATCCAAAAATTTACCCCTCCACTGTTCACTTTCACACTGTGCGAGTTGAACATCTTGGCCTCCATTCCCGCGGGACTTGCTGCATAATCGCCTTCCTGGCCAGAGTGACTGGTCTATATGTGAGTGCTTTCTGTCCTTTTGTCTTATCTCTCAATGCCTATGAGCGCCCGATAAGAAGACTCTTGTGGTGACTCACATGCGTCTCCGCAACACATCTCGACTGACATTTCCGCCAGAGCCCAGCTCATAACCCACGTTTCACTTGCGCTGACCAGCTCTCTACGCCCGAAACACCAAAATGGCCTCTATCTACATTGACGAAGATGTCGGCAGGGACGACTCGACCGCCAACGGAACTGAATCTGCCCCCTACAAGACCCTCCTTCATGCTTTCATGCAGCACGCTCCTACCGATGGCAACCAGTACCTGACCCGCAAGTCCCAAACTGAGCCCACGGAGGCAGGTGCCGACCCCGCGTCTAAGTTGGAGTGGAAGCCGGCCACGAAGTCGGCGGTCAAGAAGGCCACCAACCTGTATGAGCAACGGAAGAGAAAGGCTGCGAAGGAACAAGAATTGGCTATCCGTGAGAAGCAGGAGGCCGAGAAGCGACAGGCTATTCTTGAGGAGGCGAAGAAGGTCGTTCTTAAGGAGGACACATCACTTCCCAAGCCCACCAAGATCCGTCTTGATGTGACTGATCCGGCCGTTGTCACGCTGGGATCTCCCGAGTCGGAGACTCCTGGAACTCGTGTTCGTGTAGTTGGAAGAGTTCACCGTCTGCGTGCTCAGAAGGATGTTATTTTCCTCACTCTTACCGATGGTTATGGCTACCTGCAGTGTGTCCTGACTGGAAATCTGTGTAAGACTTACGATGCCATGACTCTTACCCTTGAGACTTCGATTGCTATCCATGGTGAGATGCGTGCCGTCCCACCTAAGCAGCATGCTCCCAACAACCGTGAGCTGCACGCCGATTTCTACACTATCATTGGCCGCGCTGCTGGTGACAAGGAGGCCATCACCACCAGGGTGGCCCCTGATGCTGATCCGCAAACCCTCTATGACAACCGCCACCTCGTTCTCCGTGGTGAGACCGCCTCGTCAGTCATGAAGGTTCGCGCGGCTACCCTCCGGGCTTTCCGCAAGACCTTTGAAGAGAACCGTATGCTGGAAGTCACCCCTCCTGCCATGGTCCAGACTCAGGTGGAGGGTGGAAGCACCTTGTTCGGGTTCGACTACTATGGCGAGAATGCTTATTTGACCCAGTCCTCCCAGCTCTACTTGGAGACTTGCCTCCCCTCCCTTGGCGACGTCTTCTGTGTGTGCCCTTCTTTCCGTGCTGAGAAGTCGCTTACCCGTCGCCATCTGTCCGAGTACACTCACATCGAGGCTGAGCTTGACTTTATCACTTTCAACGACCTCCTCGATCACCTCGAGAACGTTATCTGCCGTGTTATTGATCTGACTCTGGCTGAGCCGGCCACCAAGGCCCTCATTGAGAAGCTCAACCCCGACTTCAAGCCCCCTAGTCGCCCCTTCAAGCGGATGAAGTACTCTGATGCCATTGAATGGCTGCGGGAACACGATATCCCCAACGAGGAGGGCAAGCCTCACGAGTTCGGCGATGACATTGCCGAAGCTGCTGAGAGAAAGATGACCGATATCATCAACCAGCCCATCTTCCTAACCCACTTCCCCGCTGAGATCAAGGCCTTCTACATGAAAAAGGATGTCGAAGACCGCCGTGTCACTGAGAGTGTGGACGTTCTCATGCCTGGTGTTGGTGAGATTGTCGGTGGTAGTATGAGAATGGATGACTGGGATGAGCTCATGGCCGCCTACAAGCACGAAGGCATGGATCCTTCCCCGTACTACTGGTACACCGACCAGCGCAAGTAAGTCAAGCCTTCATGAGCCTCTCTCCGCCACGAATAAACTTTAAGAGACGTATGACTAATCTAATTCAACAATATAGGTACGGTACTTCCCCTCACGGTGGTTACGGTCTTGGTCTCGAACGTTTCCTGGCTTGGTTGTGTGCTCGTTATACCGTTCGCGACTGCTCCTTGTATCCTCGTTTCACAGGCCGTTGCACGCCTTAGGCGCTTTGATGTCGTAGACAAGATTTATAGATACATGATGCTCCGATTCACTCCACTTGTAATATCGGTAGTCATGCTAATACTCTCGGATATCGACTATGAAAGCAAATCGACATGTTTTATTCACTTCTGGTATTATTACACAATCTATCGTAAAGTATAATTCGGATTGCTTCTAAATTTCTAATATCTCTTTCTCAATGTAGTCATCACCACATGGTCGCTTTGACACCATCTTGTCGTTAGATGAAGAAATAAAAGCAGTTGATGTCGGACTGCACAAAAGCTATTGAGACTGGAAGTGAGGTCATGGTGGGTCGCGATGGAAGTAAAGAAGCACTCAAAACGGCATCTTTGCACCGTAGTCCGTCATAACATAATTCCGTAGATGAACGCAGAAAGTAGACAGAGTATCAGCACATTACTGGGATGGAGTTGGTATCATAGGTGGGGGAAGACTAATGAGACACTGCAAGAGGAGCTCCGTATTGAGAAGGCACCACCATAGTATGCAGCCAAGGATGTTGTTGGTTGGACGCTCAAGGGGGTTTAGCTCCGTTTGACATCACCAGCAGCGACTACTACTGCCTCTCTACATATGGTGATCGCTCAATCACCTTCTCAACTCATCATTTCTTATTGTCAAAATTTGAATTCGATAACTAAGTGCGACAGTTGGTATGTATAGCTGTTTTGGGTAAGTCACGGCTTCCATGGGTGCCGTTTGGTGTTTATTAGGTGGTTCCTCATGCAGCTCCTCTGAAGGAAGCAGCCAAGTCGATTATGCCCATCGAGCACCCTATTTCACCAGAGTGGGCATTCGGAGACCCAGCTAGCACATGGCTATGCTAAGCCAAAAGAGTAGGGGGTAGGAATGGATAGCGGTGCATCCAAGGCTTGCCTCCATTGGAATAGCGAGCTATGACCATAGGGACGGTTACCATGGCTCCTCTAGGTATACAGTATGCTAACTGATAAAGATGGTGCAACAAGAGCCTGACTGCAACACAATACCTGGTACGAGACATCTGCTGGTCTTAAGGATCGTACACAGCGTTCTCTCAGCACACGGCAGCTATATCAACTGCCGGTAGTGGCTCTCTCTGGGATGGCTTGTGAGACGATAGATAGGTAGACTTCCTTGTCTTAAAAAAGCCGACTAATATGATACTAGACAGAAAGATATACGAATAACTCGTCTAGCTGTATCCCACCACCCTCATCTGCGTTCAAAGGGGACCAGGACACCTCGTGAAGACCATGTCAAACGATCATGCGTCATGCGGACAACCCCTGCTGGGCATGCGAGGAACAACAGTGTTGGAGATATTCAGTTCGGATTGTGATTGTTCCGACCACGGGCCCCTTGGGCAGCCTGGTCATCGTTGGCGGAGTTCTCAGACAAGGCTGCCAGAATTTGCTGGTGAGATGCATCCGAACGAATCATGGAGACCATCTGGTTGACAGTATCCTGATCACCGTTGCGCACTAATCCTAATAGCTGTTCGAGAAAGCTTCGGTAATAAACCAGTTCCTCGGCGAGTCGGTCAGATGTTTGAGAAGAGTCGTCTGGAGGATCGGGGCGCGCGCTTTGACTGCTCTGGTTGCGGCGACTATTGGCAATCAAACAGTCAACCGATGCTGTCAAGAGGATACGGGTAAGAAACAAGGTTCTTAACAACAAGGTACCTACCTGGGATCGCCATTTTGTGACGAGCCAGTGTATTCTTGTCTCATCCTGTTGTCTGCAGAGGCGGGAGTCTCGAATCCCAACCTATGGAGATGCCCCTCGTTTGATTTTCGTCGAGATGCCTGCTCGACGGTGGAGTGTATATTATAATGTTGCAGGAGCGATAAGGATCAGATTAGAGAAGGAAAGTGGCGACTGATATCGTGGAAGGTCCAGGCTGAACCGTGCCCCACAAGACAAGGAATTCCGTCGATCTGGTGACAGGTGTACTCCGTAATATGGGTGCCTCTCGATTTCAAATGCTTAGCCGAGCTACCAGTGGAGGCAAGATATGCTCAGGCTGTTGATGCAGTGGTTGACCACGCACTTGGGTATTGCCGCCTAGTGGCCCAACAAGAATCTTCCGCTTAATGGTGGAATTATTGAGAGGAAATAGCTGAGGCTAGGAAGAGACAGCTGTCGGGTTGGGAAGGGGGGGAAGCGTCCATCCTGACCTAAGCCACCCCAACAGGGATTAACTATTGGCCAAGAGTCTGTTCATTAGGGTGTTCAGCAGATCGATCACAGGCCCTTGAGGAGCCATAGGACGGTATTGCAGAGGCAAAGACCAGAAAGGATCATCATTGTGCTGTCGTGACCGGTCACGGTTGCTCTCTCGATGGCACCCCATGAGTCCAGCACCATATGTGACCACTTTGCGGGCGACTTTGTTATCCGCAGGCACATTTCGCCGAGCGGGCCAGTCGAGAACCATGGAATAAAGCTACCCGCAAAACAGAGAGCACTGTCAGGTTAGCCCTGTTAGTTGGTTTTGGCAACCTTTGGTACTGTGCTCGCGGAGAAAACTCCCAGCCAATCCTCGCTCCCTCTGGTCTCCGCCGCCAATCGGGGGAACATCGCTTCTGTAGTGCACGCTGGAACATCTGGTGCCGTGACTATACGTCAACCAGGTCACTATCCTTCCCTCTTTTCTTTTTCTCTTCAAGATTGTCCGATCTTTTCAAAGCCGATCTTTTATACCTACAATATCATGTATCATAATCGGGAAGTTTTTGCGATGCAGCAACCTGGCTCCAGGACAGCAGACAGCCGCTACCGGCTTTTTGTGGCTATTTTGTTAGCCCCGTTGACTGGAGAAATGCTTCACGGCCTGGAAGAAGAGCTGGCTTCTATGGAAACTTCAAACTGACAATCATGGAACAGGCGTCACATCAACTCCTTTTTCTCCCGCAGACCTGCACACTGATGACGAAGAATAAGTAGAATCGTACCTTCCGAGAACCAGAATCGCCTCCTGAACTCGACTTCATCGCGACAAGTTCCTCGAAGATCGTCCTTGCAATGAGAAGGAGAATTGCATTCAAAGTTCGGTATCGTCAGGCTCACATCATCTAAGTTTTCAGCGGTCCCGCGTTGCGTCTTGTTGTCAACATAAAGAGAACGGCGATTGTTTGTCTTCGGTGGGAACACACTGGTAGCGGCTGAGGGTACAACAATGGTATCAAGACACACATGCGTCTTCGGGTTTGGCTACTCCCATATATACTGGCAAATTCTCGATGTGGCACAAACTCACGGCATAGCTGGTTTGTCAGTCCTCGGAGCATTCTGCTCGCAGGTATGGCCGAGTTTACGCAATTTGCCTCGCTTCGCTCGACACATCCAGTGACGATGAAGGCGTCAAAAAACTCCAATGTACTCTCCAACTGCAAGCAAGTTTCACACATGTGAAGTGTCTCCTCTGAGAGTTGGATTCTTGCCCCAGTCATTCCGATTGTCGAATGAAATCCAGAAGTGCCTTTCAGTCAAGCTCAATACTCGTCGGCGATAAAGGTAAACGGGATACCACAGGACGATGGGTCATTTAGTTTCCAACCATTAGGCTTTGGGCGCAGTGATGGCACCTCGGCTCGTTTTCGTGAGCAGCCCATCGTTCTGGTATGCTCGTAATGCGCATCTAGGGGAATCTGCCGCGTTATCTTGGAAACATCTTCGCCAAGATTCGTAGTCTGGCTTGACTTAACGTGCAGATCTAGCGTCAATTTTTCGATTGCCTCATCTCGATGAGCATGCATCTATCAGACCTATAGCTTCGTTGCAAGTCTGCATAAGATACGCATGGTGCTCAGGACTTCATTATATATGCCTACCGCCTGTTGTGTGACTCCAGGATAGTTTTCTCGCTCGTATTGCAATCGTCAATCACGTTCATGTGTTGGATCAGCGAATGATTATGCTGTCATATGTCGAGTTACGTCACGGGAACTAGTGCGCTTTAGCATGGACGTCTGGTCTGTTAATGTACAACTCCGTCCGACACGCTTCCATCAAAAGTACCATGTGCGACGTCTTGTTTTGGATCCGTACAACCAATACTGGCTTCTTGGTTCGGGCACCAGCATTGGGCAGAGGCCTCACCGATTGAATGCTGGGTGTGGTGCAGCCTATCGAGTCTGGAATATTTGGGTGATACTGATAGCAGCAGAGGAAAGGTGCTATTCCAAGCAACTGCATATCAAGCTTTGCGCTTTGGCACGCCTTGTCCGGTTTGAATGCCAACATCTCAGTGGACAAGGCATCCATCGAAGGCATTGGGTCCGACCTAACAGATTGTCCGGACTTGCCAAGGTTCTTTCTGGCGCTCCACCGGCGGGCAGGCTGCTGTAGTAGTTCGGAAGATGGTATGAGAAACCGGCTTGCTCTACTTCTGGGTATTGACCGGACTCGCAACGACGGCAAGTCCCACTGCCCGCCATGAGGACACTGGCCATTGTGGGCGTGGGGCAAGTCGTCTCGGAAGTAGAGGTAAGAGCAAACTGTAAGAGACTATGTTCCGGCTCTGATGAAACCACATGCAGGAAGGCGAGCTTTCGCTCAGTATTATCCGCACAAGCGCAAAGTTTTGCAGAAGCCAGAAATTTGTGTCGAAAGTGAGATAGTCTTCGCTTGCCAATCGGTTTTCTGTCTCTCTAGTAGATCAATCACATTCGCGGATTCTACTTCAGGTTAGGCACTGGCCATTTAGAAAACGCAACCATAAAACCTGGAGAAGATGAGGAATACCTACCTGGAGAGAAAAGGGGGGCGGAGCGAGCAGGGCAAGGGCAGCAACAACCAGACGAACCGGTGGTTTCTAGCGCCGAGGTGAGTGCCCATTAGCGAAGGAAAATATATCCAGGAATCCTCATTGGGCAACTACTGAACGCCTCCGAAGTCATCTCCCGAAAGCTTGGAAAACCAGGTCATGCATTCTGGGAACGCTTACAGGCTACCAACCAAGGGGCATGCTGAGAGAGGATAAGTGCGAGAAGTTTGTATCGGTTCTGACCTAATGGCTCAAAGGATCCGTGCTGTCTTCGCAATGCCGGCGGACTTTCGCACTCAACATCTTTCTATGACTTTGCAGATGAGCTGATGCAAAACATGACTTGTATGGATGAAGACTTGTCGACTTCGCTTGATCAGCAGACTTTGAACATGCTAAAAGAGGTTGCAATCCAGAAAGTGCAAAAACTAATGGTCAACAACAGATCTTCGTCGGCGTTTCATTCCGGGTGGCATCCAAAGGTATACCGGTAAGGCGCTCTTCCGCGTATTTATCGCCAGCAGTGAGGAACCCAAGAGTGCCTCGCGCAGACTGCAGTGCTCGATTGGAAGGACCATTCTCAACGGAAAGCCTTCTAGGCTGACTGGCCATTTTCGACCTGAAATAACCAAGAGCTTAAGGAAAGCAGCAACAGCAAGCAGGTATCTACTCAGCTCCGGTCGTTGGAAGTTCGTCAGCCCTCTACTGAACCATGTCTCGAGGCGGAACTCTGCGGCCCAGTCTCAGCCAGATGTGCTGGCACCATTCTGTGAGCCTGCTCCCATAGCCTGCCCTCCGGATAATTTTTCCGGAACACTGTGGAATCTGCCAGCCCATTTTTTGGGACCGGTTATGCAGCCTACGGAGGAGTATATGCCGATCTCATGCTACTGTATATCCATCCTCTCACTACTCCGTACAGGCTACGAATATATGCAACTAGTCCGCCTCAGCCCCTCTCATGCAGGGTCCTCCGGGGTGATATTACCCAGAAAAGACACTTGAAGCTTGCATATGCAGGTCATCATCAACTTAGATGGGGCATATCCGAGCCGATCCTGGCTAACTGAAGAAATTCCCTGCGGGTAATTGCCACCTGTCTGTCTATACCTGGTCTACAACTCCTCAGGGGTAAGATGACTACTGGTGCAATGTCCACACATCTTACCAGGTCAGAATTTGTGGCCACCCCCTTTGATTTTGTTCATCACACTCTTTGGTGTGGATTAGAGGAGATGGTTTGTGAAAACAGGACTACACGTGGTTTAGTAATTCCTGCCCTGAAGAAAGTACTTTACCTTTATTGGATTAGCTCGAGCGGTCTAAACACGTCGACAGGGAGATCAAGTTTTCTTCACGTAATCGTTTAGTGACAGAACTGCTGTGTAGTTGAATCATATATTTCATATCATGTCAGTGATAATCATGACACAACTTGGTTTTTACTGCCCATGTATATATGTGCACTTCCCAAAGTTTCATATGCCCTGTATAGTTTAGTCAGACATAGCGAGGACTTGCATCAGCGCAAAATCAAACTCCCAGGCAGAAGTGAATGATGCTGTTTGAGCATGACATTTGACATTATTACATAACCTTTACTTGTACTTACTTTAGTGTCTTTCTCCGAAGGGTAGTATGAGTTCTACTGCTAGTAAGTGTTTTGTTATTTCCCTTGCTCCGGATAATTTATCCCTGTAAGGATAGTTATGCCCCTTATGCGTGGCGCGTGAGCCCTTCCGCTGGGAATGTGAGACATGCTGTAAGTAGGAAGCATGGCCACACGCTATCAAGCTATTAGCAGGATATTGATATTTAATGAAAGATAATAGACGTGATCTGTAGCCCTTCCAGGAACATAATAAAGATTGATGGGGCTCTGGAAAGAAAGAGACCATAGTCGATGTTGTTGACATCTTGTTGCTCTGCTCTGACTTCTTGATGAAGAGCATACCAAAATCTGTCGTCCTGGAATCCATGCCCATAGGTGAGCAGCATTCTTTGGGCCTTGTTTCCTAAGCTTTTAGCATGGGGGACGCGACACAGTAATAACAGGTGCAAGTTCCCCCCTTGCTTCGCAGATAGCAAGGGGAAATGGAGCACTTATAAAGCAACTCACGTTTCGCTGCCACCCATGCAAGTGATGGCCTGCATGATATTGCCTGCTTAATTCTATCCTCTTGCCGAACTCGCGCGGTGTCCACTCCTTCGTTTTCAGACTGCCACTCATTTGATCAAATTAGCAAGATGCAGCTTTCCAATCTTTTCGTTACGGCTTTCGCCCTCCTCGCATCTCATGTCTATGCCCAGACAGGTTCCCAGGGTGTTGATACTGGAAACAAGTTGTGCACGGGCGCATGCCTCCCTAAGAGTTCCGAACTCTCCTGCAGCAAACCGGAGGTAAGCACATCCTTGATGCTGGGCATAAGGCCCTCATTAACTGTTATGACAGTGGCAAGCACAATTGGGTTGCTACATGTGCTGCCTCGATAATGATAATGCGGGGGGCTTTGCGGACAGTCTCCCTGATGACATTCTTCCTGATGACATTATTGGCGGCGACGATTGAAAATAACCAACATATCCACCATTTTATGTCCCGGATCAGTCGATGTTTCTCCAATAGAGATTATCTGGTTTCTCGTGCCGTGCTTCGAGAAGTATCCATAATCCGGCGCCCTGGGCATGTACATTATGTTGCAATGTGTTGTATTGAGAAGTCAGTCATAAATCAATCCTTGCTTGTAGTGTGTGTATTATTTTCGACTTTGAGAAGGAAAATGGCTCGTGTCTAAGGCATGTTCGTCACTGCAGATATTCCAGTAGTGTGGGCAGATTCGGTAAATAGTTCGTAGACTTGGGGTGTTTTCGACTCGGAGGCTCGTAGTTGGAAGAGTAGCGCGTGCGTAGGGTAGCCGGTACATTGGGCAACATTGACTGCAGATGGCCCTTCGACGACACACTGCGTCCGCTTAATAGATGCACAGATGCTATCAAACCACGGGCAATAAGAATTAGTTCCTATCACATTTTGGTCATCATATTGGCCTATTTTACCTTTTTCGTGTGGCTTTTGTCGGTTGCAGCACGCCTGTTACTGTCAGATACCGTAGCTCTTCGTTTCTGTGCCGAGTAGACAAATGCAGCCCTAGTCACGTCAGAGAGGATGTGCTTCCGCGACGCACCTAGCCAAGCACCTTCTCGTCCACTCTGCATTGCAATAAATCCTAGCTTTTCAAACCCTAGTGCTGGCATTTCATCATAAATCGTGCGCTGCTATCGTGTCCAAGCAAAGTCGTTCGCCGGTGCTAGTTCAACTTTTGAGATTTATCGATCGCTAAACCGTCTTCTCTTCTTCTGCGAGTGTTAATATCAACATAGACTCCTTGTATCTGAGATATAGGAGCTCTGGATCTCGACCGATCGTCGTATTTGGATATATAAAGCGGATAGGTTGTGCACTGAGCAAAGTTCAGTTGTTGTTGCCTTTACCAACAAGCCAAGTTTAGCCGATCGTGGCATAGTTTCCCACTCAATCTTATACCTCATTCTTTGTGTCTAGACTTCCATTCGACTGAGTGCCTTGTTCTTCGACGACATGTAATCAAACATGCATCTGTTCCTGTCATCGCCGACCATGGGACAAACCCGGCCGAGTGGATCAATCTGTGTAAGCAGCCTTCGGATTTGATGGGGTATGACCCCACAGTGATACAGCTGCAGATGTAGGTATTCAAGGTATCTCCAATTTCTCGTATTGTCGAAGTCATAGGTGATCGGGTCTGCTGAGGTACGTTGGTCGAAGGGAAAGTGGAAAATGGCACATCTGGTCTGCGGACTCTCTGAATCTTCGTCAGCGCTAGATTAGACAAGTTCGAATATCGCGATTTGTTTGAACACGGAAAGAGAGATAGTCATAGCGTCCAATCCTACAGGTAGTGATAAGTATATCTGTCGACAGAGACTAGGTCTTGGTCGAGCTTTCTGTAGCCTTCAGAGAGCGACGTAGAGTCCTCGAACCTTTTCACAACTAGTTATTTATCTAGGCTGATCCATGTCCAGACAAGTCAGTAATGGGTTCTTCAGTGCAATGACAGAGTTTGCATCGTTCTACTCTCATCACAGCCACATTCTAGCCTGCTGTGAGTCCGTCCAACTTTTCATGGGCGCACCAGGGCAGACCTTGTTGCGATATCGAGAGACATGAGAGGTACTTCGATCCGCGTGTATTGACGAGAAAAGATGAGAAATACCTGGAACCAAGCTCTTCTCTGACGAGAACAGTCTGGAGCCAGAACAGGGAGGTTTGGTAAAGAAGCTAGGGGAGCAGAAGGTGAAATCCCTGAGCTGGATCTATTTGATAGACAGGGGAGACGGATGCGTAAACGTCATACAAGGGACGAGAAACCTTCATGAAAGACTTTCTGAGGCTCATTCGATGCAGAATTTGACAACGGGCTGATGGCAAGAAGGAAAGAAAAGAAACGACGGGACGCTCGCAAGTTCATTTGACGGGGGATGGATGGAAATGATTTCCGGCTGGCAGAGCAAATGTGCTTGCCGTCCCTGGAAAGCTCTCGAAACTAACCTTGGTACGTTAGCACTGTAGCAACTTGCTATTAGTCTGACGGATGAATCTGCTTTATTTACGAGGTCTTTATTATACGAGGTTCGCTTCAATTTGCCTGTTCTAGGCTTGAGGATCTCAAGCTTCAGTTTGAAGGGCAGAATTCGTGTCCACAGTGGACTCGTCTACTAAGTTCCGGTACCTATTTTGAGTTCCCAGAAATACAATGCTAAAGCATTCGCTTGTAAGCGGGCTATCAATCTCCAAATGTTGGATTCTTCAATGCAGGCCGTTAGCAGACATCAAGAGATGAAAGAGATTGATGGTAGGCTATAGATCCAGTCACCGCTGGATAATGGCGTCACCTGCTAATCCACAGCAGAAGCTGCACCAGTTGCAGACACCCCTGCAGCTAGATAAACACATGTATTCAGTTGCTTGGCTAACATCTTCATCGTCTTTCCTTGTTTGCTCTTTTGCCACCGCAACCTTACCATTGTAAGGCCCCCAAAAATTAGGCGTATCTATTCCATGTATATCGGATATAATGGAGAGTATGTAAATACAAACGAGGCACATCCACGAACAAGATTTTATTCGGGCTATGATGCTAAATAAGTAGCTATGCTAGAGTAGTAGTAGTATGATATATATATCAGGAGCAGAGAGGAAGGTGGGGAAGAGGTTCCTTTAGGATGTGAGCAGCATGTTATACTAAGATTCCTGAGATTGTATGACTTGCACCGCGTAATTTTTGTAACTTATTTGCCAGCCAAGCTGCCTGTATGACGAGTGTATAGCAAATGAGGCGCTGCAAGTAGTGTCAATCTTCTTTTTTTCTTGGCTGTTACATGCCACTCGTTCAATGCATAACAAGACACACCCGTATTCATGTATGTGATTAGTCATTTATACAAGTATACGGGGCATTCGGCAGGTTCGGCAGTACTGTTAGTCTTGGCAGCAGTGCAACGGCTGCTAATTAAGGCTGCACCTAGTATGTGACAGACACAAATACCCCTAGGTCGGTCTAGTGGTAGATCACAAGTTGATAGGTAGATCCTCACAAAATAACCGAGTCTTGTTCAGTTCTATATAGAAACACCCGCTTGTCTATACATATGCCCAAAGACCGTGTGGTATTAAGAATCTATTTAAGCATCCGCTGAGCTCAATGTCCAAAAGGAAGGTGCCATTTCCACACCCATCATCCATCGCTTCGTAGTATTCATGCTGACTCTAATGCATCTGTTGTGTTTTTCCCGCTCAATATTTGCATATACCAAAATGACTAAAAACAGAAGACCAAGGAATAAAAGATAATGCCTGAGGCTAGCCCTTCTCATGATCCAAGTGCACAGCATCTGAGCGCTCGTAATTTCGACTACCATGTGTAACCTTGGTCGATTTGGAAAGCGTCAGAATTGTGACGGTACGATCATGAAGTCTCCTCCAGGGAACGGGCAGGTATGTCAGAGTTCGGTGAACCCAAGGCCGTCTTCAGAGTGGGTGTCTTTTCGATGGGCTTCTCATCCCATAGAGCACTGCTAGCGGGGAATATCGACCCATCGTTGGAGATATTAACGGCGGGCACATCTTCCACACTCACATGCACGTGGGGCACCACCAAGTCGAGCCCTTTCGTGGCGCTTGAGCAACCAGAAATCTGGGGCTTGTGCCGAGGGGGCAGTGGACGATAGGCCGATTCATGCACGTAGCTCATATAGTCCGACCCGTTGCTGCTCACCGACGATGCAGCTGTGGACGGCGTGTGCATCAGCGGTGGAACAGGCCCCGTAGCACTCCAGAGTGCCGACAGGCTTGTCGAACTGCGGTGATCAAACCGCGGGCGCCGAACAGGCATCATAGTGTCATCACGGTGAAACTGGGACAGGTAATTCCAAGCTTCCGATGACGCCAGAGAACTTGCACCAGACCCCATAGGTATCACTGGCTTCCATTCGGATGGATCCTGATCCGTCTTGGAATCATTCCATTCGCTGGGTATCCTGGAGATCGAGGATCTGGCGGCACCTTTCGTAGGAGTCATGGGTGCAACAATCATTCGAGGAGACATAGGAGGAGAGGCAGGTGGAGTTGTTGAGGAAGACATGGAGGAGTTCGATGAGAAGGAAGCCGAAAGCGGTTTGTGGGAGTCTTTGCGGCGACAACTGCAGAGATAATGTGTTAAGAAACTGAATGAAAGGAGAGAGCGAGCGAGCAACGAGACAAAGGAAGGGCTAGGGGAACTTGTTGGAATTTAAACCAACAGTGGAGGCTGTGCATGTCAAGGCTGTGGCGCGATAAGGAGTCTCATACCTTTCACTACAATATAAAAGGGAATTGTCAGGCACTGTTATCTGCTTTTCGCACATGGCGCTGTAGATCAGTTAGCTTCGATTCTGAAGATAAGCGATTATTCGATATGCAAGGGGAATAAGCGACAAGGTTAACGGCGATGAGCGAGGATTGGCAAAAGCAGCCATGCTGGGGAGAAGGCAGGACAAAGGATACTAGGAGATAGCATAACACACATACCAAAAATTAAGAAAGCTAGCCGCCATCTCGGGCTGCCGGTCGTCCTCCAATTCCAACTGCTTAGTGACTTGTCCAGAGCCTAGTTTGGATATGGAGTGGTTGACCCAGGATGTGCCTCTCCGATGTAAAGCCGGTCGAGAGTTCCTCAGCTTAGGGACATTGGAGCCCGAGGGAGTGCGGCGATGATGGTTATTGCTTTGAGTCATGGATGGCGGTGAGGATATGGTTAAATATAAATATGACACTGGACCAGAAGAAAAACCATCTATCTGAAAATAATTCGGCGATGGTACCTTGCGCCGAACCGCGCCAGTTGTGGAGCACGAGAGCTTGCCCCTATGGGGTCAGAAAGTATGAGGGATTTGCGTCTAGCAGGGATCCAACTGCACAATTGGTTGGACCAATGGTCTCGCACGGTAGTACTGGATGATATAGTTTCGTAATAATGCCTCGTCCTCGTTCAGCCGAAATGGCATGTGCCGAATGATTTGAGCGAAACGGCAAGGGAATACACGCCTGAGTGGTTTCGTATTTTTGAGGAAACCCTGGCAATGAGGCAAATATGTAGCGGGCGAACGCTAAATTCTTTGTAATGACAGTAACAACGATAAGCTTTTTTTCTTTCCTGCTCTGTGTGTATCTGCTGTGGCACCAGAATGGTCAGATAGGTCACAAATGAAACCAGTCTCACTAGTAGTACTACTAGACGTTGGTGGCCGGCTGAGGGAGCGTTATCACCGGCCTCTGAGTGGGGAGAGATAAGGGACAACAAAGTAACAAACGGGTAATCGACAAACGAAAGAAAAAGTGAAAAGGATAATTATAGCTAGGTAGGGGGACATACATACCAAAGGAATAGCAGAATTCTGTTTTTCTTGCCCCTTTCTTCTGCGATAAAATCCCTCTTTGTTCTATTTTCTCAGTTTGGCCCCTTTCTTATAAACCAGTGTGCCGTCTTCTCCAAGGTACACCGCACGTGCAATGGGCCTGATACCGAAAAGGGCGGGAGTAAGTAATGCTAAGCGGGATTATTGACCGGCGGTGATGAGAGAGTATCGTGCAGCCGACTGGAAAACAGAAAAATCGCTCGGAGAATAATTAGGCGATACTGAAAGAGGGATACCGAAGGGAGCACCAGATCACAGGCACCGGGACGGTAAATCAATTGTATAAGAATACTTAAGAGGTAGTCCGAGGAGTCTTCTTGTTGTGGTAGTCGAAAGATTCAAGGCTGTTTGCGTCTCTCACGATAAGAACACCAAGGGCAGAGAAAGCGAGCAGCCCGGTAGATATAACCAGAGCCGGAAAATCGATTCAAGCAACAAAAATTCTAGAACTCTGTTCCACCTACATGGGGAGAGCATGATGAGGGGGATTAGGTTAGCCTTGGTCACTGTTCACATCCCCCTCCCCCAAGGTGTCCCTCCATTCGGCCCATTACTAGTTACCGTGACCACTTTGGGTGACGCCCGAGCACGTCAGGGCCGGGAGGGAAGGCGAGACTCAGTTGAGTCACGCCATGATTGGGCTGGGGAAGGGAGTTCTAGACTGCCGGACTGCCGTCTGCTGCCTGAGGCAGGCAGCACAACGCGCAATCGTCCCTTCTGAATGGGGAAAGCACACAACAGATTCGGCTTACCTCACCACCCATAGATGACCTAATCCACTCCGCGTACGGAGTATATGACTGGGGAACGTTGCAATGCTCCGCCGGAACGACTTTTTGACTTCTCCTTGTGGACTGACTATATTTAGCTGTCACTCTGGATCCGGTGGGGAGTGTATTGCGGATGGAAGACGAAGCACACAAACAGATTTTTCGTCCCCTCCGAATCCGTTGTTTTCTCTCGTTGTTCTTATATGGTACTCGTGCGTAAGTACAGTACTGCAGTGTTCTAGTGTTGGGGTCTCTTTTTATGTCCAGGCGGGGTATCATCGCGATAAGGTAACCATTACCGCGTCCATCTTGTGCAGAGACCGGAACGATAAGAGCCCTTTCCATTGCCCCTCGAATCCTCATTTGGCTTTCCTTGAGATTCCGATCTCTTTTTTTTCCTTAACCGACCGAACCACGCTTATCGGGGTGAAGGAACACTACGAGGACCTCTACCATTCGTCTCATGCGAATGACATGTCGTCGTCTTGGCTTGGCTGGATCTCTGCTACGCGGGGCTCTGAGGTCTGATCATCACTGCCGACCAGCCCAGTTTGTCACCTCAAATCGGGCAGCCATCGTCAACACGGAGCGTCAGCTGTAAAACACCCCAGCTCCACATCTGCTGGTCTAGACAGTGCCTTGGTGGCCGGACTCAAGGGGAACCAACCAATGCTTAACGTACAGGCTTACACATGGACTGTTTCTCCATCCAGAGCTCAGTCCTTTTTCTGCAGCGCCGCCCCCCTTCTCCCCTAGTTGGATCTGTGCGGCAGGATCACCCGCCGTTAGATCCAATGAGTGAGCCCTATCGCAGTGCGGGAGCAGTGATTCGAAACTGGACGCCAGGGAGGCAGTTAAACTTGACTAGCAAACAAGGAAATGCCGACCCGGAGTTAATTCAATGGCTTTCTGTCATTTCGGGATGGCCTATATTGTGTGACGCCATAAATGCCTCGAGTACTAGTTTTACTTTTTCTTAGCTAGCCTGTATTCCAGAGAAGCAAAGGAGGAGAAGGGGAGAAACTAGGCAGCAAGAAGAGTCGGCGGAGCCGATAATGGCCTGCTCGGGTGGCTATCGTCATGAGGCGAAGCAAAGCCGCGATGGACAGAAATAGATGAGACAATTCTCTGAGGCAAAACAAAAATATTCCATCCATATTTCGGCAGTCCCACACGGCAGCAAAGGTTTGAACAAAGCTCTACTATAATGCCATCAGTGACTGCAACGTTCAAACCAGTCTATGATGCCAACTGGGGATGGGGTCAATAATAGTGGGGCAATGTCACAGACTGACTGGCAACAACAGCGCAGACTATCTACTAGTACAGACCGATTATCCGGAGAACACTCAGTGGAAACGGACAGGTAGTTGGTTTAGTGCTGACTGGTGAATAATGGATTCTGCATCTGTAGAAAATAACAGAAGTGACACGTTCTCGATCGTCTGGTGGATCAAGCTTCTTCATCCATTAGCAAATATTTATACATCCGACGTTGAGATTGGATGTTACTAACTCGATGACGGATGGGGATTCCCACCCACTCGTTCCAGGGATCGTCCCCTTTTCGGCCTTGCCGCAACACATCACCATCTTGAACTGAATATTCTGGATCTAGGGCTCCATAATCTGATAGGCGCACACATACACCTTCAGCGTCTCGACCATAGCGGTGAGTCTGAACTGCTATCAACAGAGCAAAAGGATCGTCCATTCTCTCCCCTCAAGGTTAGGTCCTTTTAGCTGACGTTTTGCCTTCGATAGTCTAGAATGGATGTGAAGATTCTAAATTCCCACATTGCGTACACGTTTACGGAGTATTGCATGTCCAATTGTCTGTCCAATCTGGCCTGTTGCATTTTGTGCTTCCACGGCCTTGTAGATACCTACTACATCCGGGGCAAACGTTGTGTTACCTCTGAAGCCTGTAAAGTGATATATCTGCTCTACCCAACGGATGCACTTTTCGCGGGTCATTAATGCGAACTGAACTGAGTTGGATAACTTAACAGGAGCTGGACAATACTACTCTCATCATGCGATCGTCGCTCCTGCCTTGATTAAACCCGAGTCATTCAGTCTGTAGACCTATCATATGTGCTTCCTATCTTGTTACTTACTATCACATGCGACATTACCGCATCAGGGAAGAAAGGAGTAGATATCCCATTTGCACGCGGACGCTCGTTCATTCCTCTTATCTCACTTATCGAAAACAATGACTCGCTGGATGCAATTTTTAAGGTTGTTATACCGTAGCTACTTCCGAGATTCAAACTTTCTACACCGCAATTTCCACGAACTTAACCAGATTCGAGCCAAGAACAAGAAGTTAATTAGCATTGGAAGCTGATAAGATCCCACAAAGTCGAAGGAGGGGTAGGCATAGTGATAAAGCTTACTCCGTAAGATTGTACATGTCTCGTTGCCAAAAGAAAAGACATATGAAGATAATGTCATTACCTTTACGGTCTATTTCCTGTATGTTCACCATAAGAATAACGTTATGGTATTGAAGAATACCCAGTAGCATTGTATGGTTGGCAATATCAACCATCTTGTCCTATCTCTAAAAGCTACAAGATCAATTCTGAGAGAATTGATAAGGGTAAACGCTAGCTACTACTACTATGTCTGCCCAGCATTGTATAAGTTTGTATGTGACTTTGATACATGTCAACATGCGCTCTTCGGCAATAACTTCGTTGCGTTTGTGAGCTATCATGACACGTCTTCCGCGTGCGGAATATTGCTCAAAAAGGAAGCATCGGAGCCGTTTACAGCAGATGCCAGTAATTGCCGACCTTTGAGACTACTGCTAGTGGCCATTACCCCTCACACCATCTCGTCCCCTCTTTACCTTTCCCACATCATCCTACCTGAACATACAAATGGGTCGACGATCTTTCATGACGAGTCTATATTCAAAATGACCTTGTTTGGGGAGCTCAGCTATTTATCCTTGGCTAGTATAACTCTAACTGTATTTCTTGCCTACGTGATAGGCTGCATCGTGTATCGCTTGTACCTTAGCCCCATTGCGGCTTTCCCAGGCCCTCCGCTGGCGGCTGTGACTTGGTAGTAAGTTCTGTATTCCATTTATCGATATCTGGACACTGCGAAGCAAGAAGCGGATGACAAAGCTGACTGAGCGCTTCAGCTATGAGTTTTATTACGATGCAATATGTGGTGGCCGGTATATCTTCAAAATCAAGGATATGCATAAGCGCTACGTGAGCAGAAACACCTCGTTGCGAAAATCACTATATCTAGTGACACTAAAATGTATAGGGGCCCATTGTTCGCATCAACCCCGAAGAGCTTCATATCGAAACATCGACCTTTCATGATGAGTTGTATGCACCCGGCGGCAAGAAGAAGAGAAATCTGAACCCCCAATTTGAACACCAATTTGGAGCGCCCAACAGTACCTTTGCTACCGTAGACCATGATTTACATCGCATGCGTCGTTCCGCTTTGAGTCCATTCTTCTCAAAAGCAAGTGTACGTCGGCTGCAGCCTGTCATATGGGAAAAGGTCGACAAACTTCTTAGACGTTTGGATGAATTTAAGAATACGGGCCAGCCGGTCCGCATGGATATTGCCTATGCTGCGTTTACCAATGGTATGGACGACGGTGAAGACAAGAACTCTCCCTTCAGGCAATATACTCACAGATGTAGACGTCATTATGGAGTACAGTTTCAACCACTCGCGCGACAGATTGCAGAAACCTGACTTTGGTGAGCCAGCTCAGGAGGCCGTTCTTGCTATGAGCAAAGTTGTGCATTGGATGAAGCACTATCATTGGCTCATCTATTTGGCGCAGCTTATTCCCCCATGGATTGTATCATGGATTAGCCCAACGTGAGTGCGATTAGATCCGTGTCTCTGCAAAATGGGCACACCAGGCATTGGAACTAACTATATAACCTGCAATGCATTAAAGGGTTGCAAATGTGCTTGAGGATGAACAGGTACTACTGCAATTACCTAGTTTTGCGTCAAAGCTTGAAATTTATTGCTAATCAGACTACAGTCCTTCACCCGCGAGAATGTGGCCCAGGTGCACCAAATCATGAACGATAAAGATAGATTAGGGGTTGGAAAGCAGTCAAAAACCATTTTCCATGATCTGCTAGCGAATCCGGATCTTCCAGTTTCAGAAAAGAGTGTCGAACGGCTTGGCCAGGAAGCCAAGATACTCGTAGCCGGCGGGACTGAGACCACTTCTTGGACTCTATCGGTTATCACATACTACCTACTGAGCCAACCGCATACTCTATCCCGCCTTCGTGCCGAATTGATCGCTTCCATCCCTGATCCTACAGCAAGCGTCGGTATCGAGGTGCTGGAGCACCTTCCCTACCTTACTGCCGTAATCCAAGAGGGCCTGCGACTATCCTATGGCTCTGTTGGCCGGCTGGCACGTGTATCTCCCGATGAAGCAGTGACATTCCATGACGAGAAGCGTGCAAAGGACTGGATAATCCCCCCGGGGACTCCTATGAGCATGAACTCTGTTTTCGTGCATCATGACCCCACCATCTTTCCGGAGCCAAGCAAGTTCAGTCCGGAACGGTGGATTGAGGCCGAAAAAGAAGGTAAAAGGCTTAATAGGTACCTTGTGTCCTTCACAAAGGGGTCTAGGTCATGCGTGGGTATCAATCTGGCCTATGCGGAACTCTATATTTGCGTCTCGAGAATTTTCAGACTATACAGCTGCACAGAGGACGAAATGAGTGGGAAAGGGGGATGGTTGGAGCTCTTTGAGACAACCAACGAGGATGTAGAGTTCGCGACTGATATGTTCATTCCTGCAACCAGGCAGGGAAGTAAAGGCGTTAGAATGCTTGTCAAGGGTATTTGATGTTTATTGGCTACTAATTACGATGTAATGGAGACGAATACTATTGGCAGCAGAGTATATACCACCTTCTACGCTCTATTGAACACATCCAGTTTTCAGTGCATAATTTAGCGACCTCGTGTTCGCTAAGTTCCACTAATATCAACAGCGAACAAAAGCCTTCCTCTCTCTCCCTTAGATACCTCGAACCTGGCCAGAATCCTTCTCTGCACTTGAAATTCTCGCAAGTAACCCCACCATCATACATACATACACCTTCGCAGGACAGGTTATTCTACACATGAATTGTTCCGGTAGCACCATCTCTTACAACCAACTGGGAAAACAGACTACACATCCACTCCCCGGCCAGACTACGTAGCTTGCCTGTGTCTCCATTCTTGTCTGATCTGTTTATGTAGACCGTGACGGTAACACAAACCATGCAACACAGTCCCACTGCCATCACTATGAGAGATATCTATTAAATTTAGTATTATGTATCACCCACCTAGTACTTACTAGTTAAAACTCTCCTGTCCAATCAAGCTAATTCTTTACCGCAGTCAATAAGTAAATATCACACCCTCCTAACGCCTTTCAGCGATAAAATCAATATAATCATTAATCATTGCAATGCACGTAAGATTTCCTTCCAACCTGCTTTATTATTTCCCTTCTATTTCTTATAAATCTTCCTACGGTTCGGGTCTAACTATGCACATCGCCACCAACTCCTGCAGTTTCCACCATGGTGCAGGAGCATATGAGAGTTCACCTGCGATGGGAGTGTAATCGATGTCCCGTGCCAATGGGCGTCTCACATATGCTGCAATAACGATTGGGCTGGGAAAGGGGTTTCGGTCTCACTAGTACGAAATACTACTTACTATCTATCTACTGTATCTCCTGGGTGTCGCGTGCCATTGGCACGGACATTTCGGGCTGGATTGCAATTTAGCTAAATACTGTACGCCGTGGTTGGTCCGTTGGTTTTTGAGGGATTTTGGCCGTGGGGCTGTGCGTTCGTTCGCTGCTTCTCTGCTTTTAGTGTTGGGGGGTTTGCGGGCGTGAGCCGGTATGGTGTGCATGGTGCATGGTGCATGAGCTCGGTAGTAGGTGGATAATTGGTTTAATATGATCAAGTTTGCCCCGGCAGGCATATTTATTACTTTACAGTTTGTCCGTATGATATTACGTATGATATGCTTTGAGCCATGTGATCAGAGACGATGGTGTAGATGTAATAGTGGGTATCTTTGGCATAGAAACATAAAGACGCCGGAGCAATAGAATACTAATATCCACTCCGTCTTTTTTCCCAGGTCGTCGAGCCTGGAAGGGAAGAGGGGAAATCATTTATCGACATCCATTGGATCGCCCACGGTAGCTGCAACGGGGGTGGCTGTTGGTGTGGGTGCGGAAGCGGGTGCAGCTGCAGCTGAAGGGCTGGATGTAGATGGAGCCTCTTTGGTGGAAGTCTTTGCTTCGCTCTCTTTCTCTTTTTCTTTTTCTGTTTTGTCAGTAGTAGTGGTGGCCTCGTTGCTAGCGCCTTTATCGCCCTTTCCGTTCTCTTTTGCTTCTTCTTCTTTTGCTTCAGGGCCGCCGAGGAACCGCGCCGGTACTCCTCGCGCAGCGACTCCGACAGGACCAACGTAGCATCCCAGCATCGGGCTCCAACTGTACTTTTGTGCCACCGTATGTCGGATTTCATTGTAAGCATGTGAGTTTGCGAAGGGCAGGGAGGTCTCGGGATCCCGATAGCGCGAGGGAAGTGATGTAATAACGCAGAGGGATGAAGAGATTTCTGTTTTGCTGTTAGCATGTCCAATGTGTTCGTGCATGCAGTGGAGGTATAGGTGCATTACATACTGGTTAGCCTAGGAGGTTTCTTTGCGTTGAAGTAGATACTGAACTCGCGACTTTGGGCGGTCTTGTCATCAAAGTTCTCCAACACCGTAAGGGTTCGTCCTGTTTGCTCGATAACTGGAGGGGCCTCTGGAACCTGCGGTTGTGGGGTTTCCTCAGTCACAACAACTGGCTGGTCTGTATGCACCTCCGGAGCCTCTTGGCCCGGTTGTGTTTGATTGGACGTCTCCTTCTGCGGGTTAGTCTGCGAAGGGGCAACAGTAACATCTGGTACTGTAGTAGTAGACAGCTCCTGCTGCATCCTAGCAGGCTCAGATACAGCTTCAGCGGCTGCGGTTGGGTCAGGGACTGTTTCCTTCGATGCGTCATCAGACTTTGCGGCCGCAGATGGTGGATCTCGGTCAGGCTGCTGTTCGGATTCTAGCGTAGGCTTCTCGCCAGACTGCTGCGACGTGGGCTGTTGAGCGTCAACTGCGTGTATAGTGTCGTCTTTTTGTTGTACATTTGGCTTCTCATCTGACGTGCCCTCTTCCGGAGCTGCATCTGGAGCCTTGGTCTCAGTAGCTTCCTCTTTCTTTTCATCTTCGACTTTTGATGAACCTGATTCTGGCACTGCTTCTGTAGCAGACTCGTCGTTGACTGCAGTTGTGGCAGGCTGTACAGGATCAGCAGCAGCAGGAGCCTCTGTGTTCACCTGAGAGGGGGTGGGTTCCTCCATTGGCGTATCAACGGGTTTCTCTTGGGATATTGCGCCATTGGTCTGAGTGGGCTCAGAGCTTGTTTGCTGCTGTTCAGGGTTTTGGTTCGGTTTTGCAGGCTCTCCGTCGCCGGATGTTTGTGGTAGCGTAGAACCCTCAGTTTGGGTGGGAGGAGGGGCTGTTTGCGACGTGGCAGAACCAACAACAATAGGATTCTCGGTCGGGTTTTGCTCTATCACATTTTTATTCTCTTTGTCCGTCTTCTTGCTTTTCTTGCGTGTATTATTATCCTCCTTCTCCGGTTTTGGCGTTACATCAACCTTGCCAATGCGCGTTAAGCGACCATTAACCCAGGTTGCTATGCCACTCCAGTACGACATAACCGGACCTTCAAGGCGGCGATTTTGAAGGGCCTCGATCTTCGCACGTCTTTCTTCAGCCTTCCTCTTTTCCATTTCTTCCCATCGGTTAAGACTCTTGCTGTTATGCCTCTCCACCCTTTCGGCTTCTGCAAGACGCTCGGCTTGCGTCATCTCCTTCGGCTTGAACTGGGCCTTCCTTTTAGCTGCCTCCTCCATGGTGGCAATGAGGCGGATGCGCTTCTCTTCGCTGTCCTTCAGGCGTGCATGCGTAAGTTCCTTGTTCTGCATAGTCTGGCGACGAGAGGATGATCGCGTGGGCCCTTCTTCCGGCGTGGGGATCCATGAGATACGCTCTGACTTCTTCTTGGGGCGAGGAGCAGGCACTGTAGACACAGCAGTAGGATCGATTTTCACCTTCTTGCTGGCTATCTTGAATCGAAGGTCTTCTCGCGCTCTCTTTTTTTTCTTCTCTTGTCGCTCCTCCTTCTGTAGTTGTTGCTCCCCTTCCATGTCGTCAGCTCGAGACTCAGGTCCTTGATCATCCTCATCATCCGAGGAAGACTCGAAGCGCATATCATCCTCTTCTCCCCCTTCTTCCTCCACATCCATCGCAAACTCGTTGTCATCCTCCACTTCCTCGAACAAGAGCGCAAGATCATCGTCGGCAGCGGCGTCCAGGAGAGCTGACATATGAAGGCCGGCTGTGCTTCGCTTCGCACGCCCCTGAATGAGCGACTCGACTGGCGCCTCCTCCGGGGAGGAGGGGCTTTCGTAATCATCTGCCATTGTTCGTGAGGACCGTTCTTGATTCAAACTCGGCGATTGAGAAACATTAGTCGTTTATCGGAAGCCGACCGTAAAATCACGATAAAACGCGAGTCCGGTCGGGCGCGTATGGGATCGGCCAAGCGTGATACTTTGTGGTAAGATTGCTCATTTAATTCATTATAAAAGAAACGTAGAAGCCAGTTGTTCCTCAGACACCGCTAATGGGTGGAGAGCAAAGGGAGGCAGAAAGAGAGTTGGACCTAGATTCCTTAGTCTTATTGTTGCAACGGAGCTCTGGCAAGGCGGTGCCGGAAATCGTTGCAGATACGGCGCCAGGGCAGTGGCGGGTGGGCAACTGATGCCTCAGGTATACACATGATCACGTGATTTATATGAGATGAGTGAAAAGACAGAACTTGGGTATCACCAATATTTGTGATGGAGTAATTCTAATTCACGTAGCAAGACACTCTGTCTGGGCTTAGAATTTCGAGCTACCTGATACGATAATGAGATTTGAGGGGCATCCCGAGTCTTCCGGGCAGGGACCACAAGCATCCAGCCCGACCCGAGAATACTCTGGGTCAGGTACCGCGTTGCACAAGTCCCTGTAAGTAGCAGTAGCTGCAGAAATATTGGCTTGAAATAAGAAAAGTGAGAACCATATCCATAGTAGCCTGTAGTTTGACCCCGCACGATTGGCTTACCGCCATGATTGATTAGCTTGCTGTATGTCATGACGGATCCTCAAGGGATGTGGCACGGTTTACTCAGTAAGTACTCCGTAGTACAGACTACAGGCAGCGTTCCTGCATAAGAGTTCCGCCGATGACTTCACATCTTTTAAGAAATTCCCCTTACAATATCCATCCCTTTACAACAGTATGTCTTATCCCTTGCATTCTAGTCTTCATCATTCACTGCCCCCACGAGAGGGATTTGACACATTTGCCCTAGAAGCAACTGGTCCCAATATATATTCCATGGTCATGACGAATGTAGCTCAATTCTAGTAGTATACAGTTACGAGTAGACGAGTTTACTCGGAATGAAGCCAGCGGTGGAGTGTTTAGTAAAACAGCTTTCAGCTTTTCCAGCCATGTGCCGATCCAGTAAACACCATGAAAGGCAGGTCATCCGACAAGCATACTTATTGCCGCAATCGAGGGGGGAAAGAAGAGAGGTGATCAATGTCAAAACACATGACGGACGGTGGAATGCGGGGTCTTAGGACGTTTCAGAGTGCCAATCACCCAGAACTGGGTCGCATCCCTCCCCGTTTCAGCTCCGACATCCTTACAAGGATGTCCAAAAGGCCATTGGTATGCTTTTCATTGCCGTATGCGTGAAGGTTTGATCCGGATTAGGCGTAGACAGTGGTGCCGCAATAATAATAATATATATGAATTCACCTTGCTTTCAAATTGTATCGCTTTGCACTGTGACCTTACCAGATTAACTGTCATCTGCAGTGATTTTCAGAAGTGAAACTGATTTGCTGAACATTCCAGGACAAAGAAAGTTGTCTTGTAAGACTGTCCACTGGACCACACTGGACAGTAGTCATAGAATGTTGATGCTATCCAGAAGCATCGACTCCACCAGGGCCTGATCTCTTTCCGCTTTTAGAATTCTACACCCTCTTGAGAGAAATGGTGGAACTCTACTGAGTACTCGGTGAGTACGAGACCATAAGATCCAACTCTAATATCCATATCTACGTGATAAATGAGACAAAATATTGAAAGATATAGTAAGCACTATGGAAGTATAGCGACAATTATCCATTATCGCTGACAAGAGACTATTGCGAGAGAGCCGATCATGGATTTGTGGAAGGCTGAGGGTGGAACATGCGCTATTTAGGAGCTTCTCGAAAATCGGATTTAGGAGGGGGATTGATCGATGAACCGAACCGACAGGCTTGACCCTCTCTTTTTTTCCCCGGGGGTTCGAGCAAATGCAGCAGAAAATAATGGTTGATCGCCAGCTGGGCAGTGGGCACGAGCACCAAGGGATGAAGATGGGGATGAGGATGAACAGGGAAGGATCCTTCACCAATGTTAAGGTCGAAAGGACCACCATTATGAGGGTCATTCCCATCAGAGTCAGAAAATTTAGACATTTAATTTTCATGCACTTCACAGGCACACTTTCTCGAGTAATAAGAAAAAAGAGAATGGGTGAACCCGACCGGCCAACCAGAGGAGTGGATATGACATGCCCCCGGGATCCGGCAAACCTGAGCTCCCCAACTAAGTAAACTAACCGCCTTCCTCCTTCTCTCTCGAAGTCTCTTTTCCACACCTTTTACCTTTTCCCTCCGCGCCGGTGCAGCTCTACTCTCTTCCCCTTCACCAACATCCACCGCCATCTATTCTTCTTCCTCCTTCTTACGCCTCCTCTTTTCATGCACCCCTTTCCTGTCTTACTCTCCAATCTCTTCCCTCTTCCCTCTTCCCCCAATCTCTTCTCTTTTGAGTAATCCTTCAATTCAGTATCCCTTTTAGTATCGTCCTATCGTCGGTCTTTTCCATTCTTGTATCTTTTTCTGGCTTCTGCCCGAAGCCGCGCAATTTATTCCAGCCACCCTAAAAGAGTCCAGCGACCCTTTTCGGCTTCCCTTTCATCCACCCCCGTACATCACGACCTTCGCGTTCCTTTCTTTCGCTCTCCTCCCAACCACCCCCCCCTTCGCTCGATAATTTTCCCATTCAATCTCCTCGTGTCCTTGCGGTCATTTCGAGCGGGTCCTTGCGGGTTAGCGATATTTTCTGAACACTCGGGACCTAATCACTGCGGTGGATCGTGGCAATCGAATCTGGCCACTAGTCCAAAGATTATCATTACCCAGGGTGACAAAGCTGACTGGGCCTCACGCTTAACGGACAACTATTGACAACTACTACTCCATCGATCTCGCTGTCTCTCTCCTATTTCCTGAGCATCCGTGCTCGTTCAAGCTTACGTATTCTTTCGGACCCAGTCCTCCGTCAACCCCGCCACGAGCACATCCACATACCGGCTGGACGCACAGAACGCTGGCTTCCTCGAGCGTCGAACTATACGTTCATTGATCAATCGTTTCAGTGTTGATTGCCCCGGTGCTCTCCATTGACACCGGCTCTCAATTATCGAGGTTTGGTTTTCAACAGACCGAACTGACACATGATCCTCGTGAGGCAACCCTTCGATTGAGCAGCATCTTTACCGACCCGACAACTGCATATCATTACTTGTATTCATACACAAGGTGTCCGGTGTCCGCCTTGTTTTGAGGTGGAGGGAAATAATTCATAATGCTCCCTGTTTCACGACCGGATGGTCATATGAACCTCAACTATATTCCGACCACTCAACCAATGTCTGGAACCAGTACAGGGCGTAGCTCTCCCAGTGATCTGTCTGGATCTGCTGCCATCAAGTCGCCATTTGGCCCATCGAATGGTCTGAATGGAGCCGCAGGCTCAATTGGCGGCGCGA
Organism: Aspergillus welwitschiae; assembly: GCF_003344945.1. Classification (NCBI taxonomy): domain Eukaryota; kingdom Fungi; phylum Ascomycota; class Eurotiomycetes; order Eurotiales; family Aspergillaceae; genus Aspergillus; species Aspergillus welwitschiae. Next base: position 256,733 of record NW_020798726.1, read on the forward strand.
GGCTAGGGGCTGGATCCCCTTCTCATGAACTTGGGGCTCGTTTGTACTCTAAACGGTAAGCACTCTAGCTATTTCGATGCGCACATTCCGTTCCTCGCAGACTAATGCCTGTCATTTCCTAAACTAGAGCGCGAGAGATCCAGGCAGAGGAAGGCGTTTCACCCAGTATCTGGGGTCCGCCGACTAGCGGTCATTCAACCCCTCTTCGCGAGAATATCCCGGAGTCCCCGAGCCAGGAAGGATTTCCGGATCTGGTGCCTACCTCCAGCGGCTCGATCAATAGCCCTGGTCGGAGAGCAAGAGCTGGTACTGTTCCCTCAAGATTTTCGCCCGTCGGTGCTCTGAATGAGGTGAACCTTCAACAACCATATATCCCCCAGACGTCCCGCCCCACGCCGTCAACCAGCCCTTTCCGTCCATCCGGCGTTTCCGGTATCGATACAGGCGCGAAGACCGCAACTGCCCCTGGTGGGGGCAGCGCGGGTTCCCTTTCGCGTCTCCGAGCAGGTTCTATGCCCCAGAGAGCAAACTTTCTGGGCTCTGCCGGTCCATTCGGACCGTCTTTGTTCTCTACTAGTTGGGCCACCGGGCGTGAGCGCGCGACAACACTGACAAGCATTCGTTCTTCTGAAGGACCTGCCTCTCCCAGCCAGTCGTCATTCTCCAGGGACGGGCTTGCGGATACTGATGTGAAAACGCTGGACTACTTGGGCTTGGCGGAGACACCGCAACAGGCACGAGCTACGCTTGTGCGGCCTGATGTCAATATGCTCCTTCAACAGCAGCAGCAACAGCAACAGCAGCAACAGCAACAACAGTCTTCCTTGCCCCCTTTGCTGGCGGAACTGGCTATGATGAAGAATAACAGCCGCATCCGATCGTATTCGGTGAACGCGAAGGAGAAGTATGCTGATGACGAGGACCTGGAGTACGAGAGCCGCTACTCGCAACTTCCCTCTGGCACCGTTACTCCTTCTGCGGCTGCAACAGCAGCCCAGTTGGCCGCAACCCAGGCTCAGATTCATCAGCACAACCTTGCGGTACAGGCATTTGCCAACCACGCTTCTGCCAGCCGACCCCGTGCCAGGACCGCTGGAATCTTGGAGGCTCCTCCCCAGCGCTCGTCGATCCGCAATTACCTCGCTACTCCTTCGCGTCTCGAGAACAGCTTTAGCGCTGCCGATCTTAACATCGCGGAAGGCGGAGAATATGATGAGCTGTCGGAAGCTGTTCAGCTCATGCATCTTGGTGGAAGTGGCGCGCCTAACGTGGGAATGCGGCAAACGGGAGAGTTGGCGGATGAGAATAATCAGGATGGTCCTACACGTGCTTTGTGGATTGGCAGCATTCCTGTTTCCACCACGGTCACGTCTCTGGAGGCGATCTTCAGCCTGTACGGCAAAATCGAGTCTACTCGCGTACTGACCCACAAGAACTGTGGCTTTGTCAACTATGAGCGCATTGAGAGTGCTATTCAGGCCAAGTCACTTCTCAACGGAAAGGAGATCTTCCCTGGCGCTGGCCCTGTCCGGATCGGATATGCTAAAGTTCCTGGCACTTCCGCCTCTGGCACGCCCGGCGTCAACGGAGCTCAGTCTTCTCCGACTCCCGACCCGAGCATGAACGGACCTGATGGTATTGTGAGACCGGAGAGCGGTACTAGCATTCCGCATATACCATCTCTTTCTGAGCTGCAGCCGGAAATGGCACAAATTGTCACCGAGTTTGGGGCCACGGAAGACGATGCTCACAACATCAGCGCTAGCATTCATCGCGCAATTGCCTTTGATGCATTTGAAGATGAGATTCCTCCCATCGCCGAGCCTAGCCAAACTAGGATGTTCGACGCCCCGCGGCTCCGCGATATTCGCAAGAGGATTGATAACGGAGCTTGCTCGGTCCAGGAGATTGAGGAAACTGCCGTTGCGATGCTGCCGGAAATCGCAGAGCTCTCGTCGGATTACCTCGGAAACACTGTCGTCCAGAAGCTCTTTGAATTTTGCTCGGAACCAACCAAGGAGCAGATGCTCGGACCCATTGCGCCTCACCTTGCTGAAATTGGTGTCCACAAGAACGGAACTTGGGCCGCACAGAAGATCATTGATGTGGCCAAGACTCCGAACCAGATGCAGATGATCGTTGATGCTCTGAGGCCATACACCGTTCCGCTTTTCCTTGACCAGTACGGCAACTATGTTCTCCAGTGCTGCCTGCGTTTCGGTGCTCCGTTCAATGATTTCATCTTCGAGACGATGCTCAGCCGGATGTGGGAAATCGCCCAGGGCCGCTTCGGTGCTCGGGCCATGCGAGCATGCCTTGAAAGCCACCACGCCTCGAAGGACCAGCAACGCATGCTTGCCTCAGCCATTGCTCTCCACAGCGTACAGCTTGCGACGAATGCCAACGGGGCTCTGCTGTTGACGTGGTTCTTGGATACCTGCACTTTCCCCCGACGTCGCACCGTGCTTGCACCGCGCCTGGTTCCTCATCTCGTGCACTTGTGCACCCACAAGGTCGCCTACCTAACTGTCTTGAAGGTGATCAATCAACGCAACGAACCAGATGCCCGTGAGATAGTGTTGAAGGCCCTCTTCTTCAGCCCAGGCGACGAGGTGCTGGAGAAGATCTTGAGCGACCAGACATCGGGCGCGACGCTGATCTTCAAGGTTCTTACCACGCCTTTCTTTGATGAGTCTATGCGCGCAGAAGTGGTGAAGAACGTCTCCAAGGTCCTCACTAAGCTGAAGGCAACTCCCAGTCAAGGCTACAAGCGCTTGATGGACGAAGTTGGCCTGTCGTCTCGGGGAGGTGCTCGCGATAATCACCACGGACGTGATCATGTTTCCAACCCGGACAAGCAACAGCACCGCCCAACCTCCCGGCAGGCGGCGTCAAACTACGGCTCCCAGCAGTCCATGGAACGGCAGTATGGTGCGCAGTTCCCTACCATGCTAGGTCCAGGTCTGGACGCAACCAGGCCCGTTGCCTCTGAGCAGCAACCCAATCCCGCTCCTTTTGATCCATACAGTATCAATGGAATGAACAGCATTGGTTCTGCTGGTGGTCTCAATCCTCTCAACGGGGTTGGTGGAGTTGGTGTCAATGGTACCGGCTTCGGCCAGGAGCCCTTGGCGCCTTTGACCCAGCAACAGCTCCAGTATCAGGCCTACTTGGCTGCCCAGTCCCGGGGTCTCTCCCCCTCGGGACTATACCCCGGCCTAGGAAATTCCAGCTTCGGATACCCGGCTGGAACGCCTTCGGCTGACAGTCTTCGGGCTCTGCAGACCCCGGGTGCTCCCTTGGCTGGCGGTCCTGGCCAGATCAACCCCAGCTCTATGATGAACCAATCGACATTTGCCCCCCAGCAATTCAGCCCTGTTATGAACTCCGCCCCGATGTATCAGTATCCTTCCCAGTTCTATTCCCAAGCGCAGCCAGCTCAGACACAGTCTGCGGGTGGACGACGTGGCCGTGTGAGTCATCCCCAGCATATGTGAGAGCCTACGGCTTACCTGGGCGACCGACGCTAATGCGGATTGATCTCCAGCATTGAGGCTTTCTTATAACTCTTTAATTCGCCATTGACTTCAACCTGATGTATAAAGTTTTGCCCTTACCCTTTTTTCGATTTCCGGGATACAGAGAGTAGTATGGCTATAACGAAATGACCCTTGTCACACCTAGACCGACGCTGGATCGTCTTGGAAACGGAGGAAGGAGGAACGAGATGAGAAAAAAGTGTTGTGATTTTTGTCCATTTGAGAGCATAGTGGTGTTGCCTTTGTCATGTCAATAAGCATTTAAGTGATTTCTGCCACCTTGTGGCTTGGTTATATGTTTTTTTCTTTGCCATAATTCTGTTGGATATGAGACCAGACGGTATTGTTTATTTTTTATTATTCGGTCACTTAGGGAGTGGATGGCCCAGCCTAGCATATGAAAACGATGGCCTGCGTTGGCATGATGCTGAGTCCGGCTGTCCAAGTTATTGAGCTGTGCTCCACTGGTTGTGGCTGGAATCACACATTATAAGCTTATAGTGAGAGACTAGTTACAGGGATAATCGATCTTCAAGCCATATGTATATTGCAATGATCGTTGTAATTATTCCGATAAGAACTCGCCAATCTCCCTAAGCATTTGGTCACTACCATATTGAAACCCACCTTCCATTTCATTTTCCTCCCCAAAATTTGAACCGTCACAATGATGCCCACCCCCCTAAGCCAGAACACATATAAATTCGAGTAATCCCCTGGTCCAACCCGGACTGACCATGGCCATCAAGTCTTCAATACTTTACGAAAACCCCAGTGCCACCGCCTTTGTGGTCGATATTCCCAGCTCCATCGCGCAAGCACAAGCGCTTCCAGGACAGGACTTTCCGCCATCACGACCCCATCCAGCCCCTTCTGCTTCAGGATCTTATCATGGAGGAAGAGTTCTTTTATCTTCCACCCCTCTAAGGGAACCTTATCCATCGTCAACGGAGCCCAAGACTGAGACTGCGCGGGCGAGGGTTCTAGAGAGAATCCCGCTTTCCGAAAGACGCTATCACTCCGAGCTCATCGAACCCCTGGTGACTGAGAAGCTAACGGAGCTTAATGCAGCACTCGAAAATAACAATGAGTGGTGCCTGCCTCGTATCATTGTAGATAGCGATGCACAAGGCAGCCCGGGTGATTCAACCCAGGGTGGATATGAGCAGATTCAGCCAGGGAAGAGGAAACGACAACGCAGCACTACCGCATGTTCATGTTCATGTCCAAATCAAGACTCTGGCTCTATCCACTCAAATAGACTCTCTACTCGCGATGATACTCCATTGATTCTATCGCCTGGAGATAACGCCTTCTCATCCATCTCAGAGCTATCCAATACCGTGGTCAAAAACAAATCCATCGAGCCAGCTACAGTGAAAATACGCTGTCAATCGACGACAGATGAATCAAATAATGATAGAACAACAACCCACAACTACCAATCCTTCCACATCCCCCCGTTATCACACTTCCTCCGCTGCACCATCCCAATCTCCGAACCCATCCAGGAGAAATCACATCATCACCACCACCACCACCAGGCATTAATCCCCGGTCTACCACACGAGCAAAAGTTCAATCTAATCCTCCTCGACCCACCATGGACAAACCGCTCCGTTCGGCGCAGTGGTCATTATCAGACGCAGTCCTATAAAGGATCGGATCTTCTCACGCAACGCATACGTGATATATTGCGGGGACATTTGCAATATGATAATGCTTTTGACAGAGAAGAAGGCACGGCAGATACTAAGGCCCCGATAGCAGCGATCTGGATCACTAATTCCGCAAAGGCACGGAAAACAGCCTATGAGGCTATTCGGGGTGCTGGGCTTGAGGTCCGTGAGGAGTGGGTTTGGCTTAAGACGACTATGGATGGGAGGCCGATTACGGAGGTGGGTGGGTTGTGGAGGAAGCCGTATGAGGTCCTTGTTATTGGGAGGCGGGTGCGTGAATCCTCTGAGGATGGGGATGTTGTCAGGAGGGTTATTGCGGCTGTTCCGGATGTGCATTCTCGGAAGCCGAGTTTGAAGGAGCTGTTTGAGAGGATGTTCTTTAGCTCTCTGGAGGGGGGTTGTGTGCCGTATAGTGCTTTAGAGGTCTTTGCGCGGAATCTGACTGCTGGATGGTGGGCTTGTGGGGATGATGTTCTTAAGTTCAATTCGGAGGAATGGTGGGTTGATGATACTGAAGAAGGCAAAGATATGTGAGCTTGATATACTCATACAACAACAACAACAATTATCCCCAACTTCATCCACCATATCCGGGTATACAACATCCCACCTTCACTAACTCGATAATCAATCAAAAACCTCCCCCAAACTAACAAGACTAAACCTCAAATCTCCATCCCCGCTCCCCTTCTCGACCTCCAAGAACCTTCTTACCCCCAACTGCAAAGCCCTCTCACTCAACGCATCCTCCCCCTCCTCAAGAACCCCCCTAACCAACGGCCCCTTCCTCCTCCCATCCAATTCCCATAAAGTCCCATCCTCACCCTTCACAAACGCCACAAAATGCAAGTCCACCGAGTCCTCGGCCGCCGGCGCATCCGTATCCCCCAGTTTCGCCGCATCGGCATGCGCACTCTCCAACGCCTTACTCTCATACAACAGATCCGCGCGCTGAATCGGCTCCAAACCCTCCGCTTCCTTGAGCAGATTATCTAGCTCGGACCCAGGGGTGATGTGCTTCCGCGGCGTGCCGTTCGACACGGCGTGCAGGAGCCCGATTAGCCCGCAGGCGTTGCGGATTGTTTGCTTGAACCACATGACGGGCTCGTTGGGACCTGAGCCGGTGTATTCAGGGAGAGGCGCGTCTTCGGTTCGGCGGGTGGCTTCGTAGGCGGCGGAGACGGGGAAGACGAGGAGGAGGGCGTAGGAGGGGCGGGGGATGAAGGCGAGGAGGTCCGGGCTGTCGATTGACCACACGTCTGTGAAGCCGAGGGTTGGGGAGAGGCCGAGTTGGCGGACGAGGTGGGTCATTACTTCGGGGTTATTTTCTGTGGTGCAATAATAGTGGTAATAATGGTTAGTTGGTGTGGTTATATGTGGTGTTTTTGGGGGGAGGGGAGGGGGGGGGGGTACCGAGGGGCACGAAGGCCTTGTTGGTTTGGGGGGCATCTGCTGTGTCGGTCATTTTGTTGGTGTGTAGATTGTGTGTAGTGGTTATGTTTGTTGTTGAGCGGTGGAAAGGGTAATACTGTGAGGGGAGAAGAGAAGTGTAAGAAAGTTTGCGATGGATGGCGCGCCGTGAGGGGTTGACGTCGTTGGTGTTGCGGGGTCGATGGAAAGTTCCGCTCCGATATACTTTGTAGTTGGTCTGTAGATTAGATCTACATCAACAATAGAAGTATGTGTGCTCGCTTCCAGCGCTACTTGGGTACATGCTTGAATCATGGTAGTTTAGTAAAGGCTAATCAAATGTAGTATCGTAATTCATCATTCTTCTAGCATCTAGTAGCCTCTATCAGTTCGGCAGCGGCTTCTCTCCCCGCTTCAGTGGCCCAAACACATTCGACCAGAGTTCACTGGCCTCACCCAGGAAATAAGTCAAGCTGACATCCGCCATTCCAGCCTCTTCGTCTCCATCCAGTGTCTCCAACTGCGAGATGATGTTCTCCAACCCGAACGCCTTTCCAGTCGCCTGAGTTGCACCCGCCTCGAGCATGACGTTCACAATGTGCACATGGAAATGATAATACGTCGGTTGATCTATACGACACATTCAAATCAGTAACCAAATACCCCCAAACCCATAGCGCCAGAAAGGGAGTCTTACAGTGCACATAAAGTTTCAACTGATCCGTCTCCAACTGGGGATACACCCTAACCGTCTCCTCCAACAGCCTCTCCTTCAGATACTTCAACCAAGGGATATGTTTCTTCTTTAGATCCCTCAAGGACCAAATATCCCTCCTCATAACCAGCGCTAGCAAATGCAACGATCCCATCGTCTTCCGATCCCAGTTCAAATCCGGCAACACCAAGAATCCTCCCTCTTCATTCCCATCATGTCCCTTGTCCCGAAGAATCACGTCCTCTTGCTCCGTCCGACCCTCAAGAATATTAAATACCCAATTCAGTCGTCCTTCCTCGCGCTTCGCGCTCATGTACGGACGAATAGAGTCGCGGTATATCTCCGGTGTCTCGGTGACCATGCGAACAACTTGCTCGGAGTACTTCTTGATGTGCGACTCAGTGCAGGGCCAGATGAGGTTTATCTTGAGGTCCGGGGGTTGTTGGCTTCCTGGTGCTGAGTGCGAAGAGGCTAGGTACCATCGGTAGATGTCGTTGTCGCCGAGGTTGTTGACATCGGTGATGGCGGCGTGGAAGGCTTGTAGGGCTTCGGGGGTTTCGGTCGCAAAGGCGGCGCGTTCGGCAATTAAAATGCCTTGTTGGCCGTCGATGGTGCCCAGAATGGCGATGCGGCGGCCGCTTTGGTCTGTGGGGTTGAGTTAGTGTTGTTGTGTTGCTGGAGCGGTCTTGTCTGGATGTGCAGGGAGGGGTGATAGAGGGGCTGGTTGGCTGGATGGTTGGGTTGCTTGCCTTGTTTGAGGAGTCTGCTCACCTCGAATTTCGAGATGAGTGCCTCCGGTGAGGCCTTCGCATCGTTGGTGGACATTGTTAGAGGTCTGTTTGAAGATGAGGGGTGTCTATAGAATTGTTGAAGAGAGTTGATTCTATCCCAGGATATTTGTTCTGGCGGCAGAATAATGAGGGCGGTCAGGCTTATCTATATAGATATTCTATCGGATCGTGGTATTGGCTTGGCTCTATGGACAGCTATCTAGATAGTTGGTGTTATGAAACTTCCCCCGCTGGGTATATCTAGTCATGCACAGTTGGCCTGATGCCCCAATGCTGGTCCTTGAATCTGGTAGCCTCCCCCAGCTGATCGCAGTTTGCATAAAGCGACCCCTCGGAGCTTGGACGTCCCCTTCCACCTATGGCCTGCCGCTAGTGTCACGGCTCTAGCATAGCCCTTGTCCGTACATGGCTGGTTGCAGTAGGCTGGTGGTGTATCTTCGTATATGCAGCGAGGAACGCATCGAGTAGGGGACTTTGCGCGTGTGCTGACCAGGTCGATTAGGGAACCTATCCAGTGACGAGAGAACGCAGTCCTATGGGCACGCAGAGTTTGCAGTCCTCGTACTGAAATGATATTGTTCACTGTAGGCCTTGCCTCAAGTAGACGGCTGCTTTTTACTGTCAGGAGTCGTATGCATCTACATTGCATTAGCCTGATGACGACCTAAGGAAAATGATCGACCTACCACTTCAGCAAGCTTGATCCACTCCTCCACTCCCTTAACGAAGGTCTCATCTGCCGCAGGCACAAACTCATGTCCCCAGACAACATATTCATCAAATGTGCCTTGCTTCTCAAGGACCTTCACAGGTTCTTCTGGTGTGATTTCCTCGACCTCGACGTCGGCGCTTGTACGGGTAGTAGGCATCGTACGGTCTGTGGGGGTTGCGATGACACCTAAATCGATTTGTTAGCGAACTATTCAAGGATTGATGTGGCGGGGCAAGTCTCACCCTCGTAGCCTTCGGGAATCGCGACTCGGCGGCCCCTTAGCTTGCGGCCGCGGAAGTAGGCTGTTTGCAGGTTCTGATCTGTGAAAAATGAGCGTGGGTTGTGAATTGCCGGGTGCGAAGCAGTCAGTGTATACCTTTCTCATCAGAGGTGGGATTCCAGTAGCGGCCTAGAGTTTCAACGGGGCCATCGTGGTGAATGCGACAGGGCAGGATGTTCGGAGTGAATTTATCGGTTGGTGTCTCGTTGGACGAGTTCTGGGCTGGTTGGATGGCGAACATCTTGAAGTGTGTCAAGCGGAATTGAGTATGATACAGTCTGAAAATTGTAAGAGTCCGAAACCCGTGTAGGTCATCCACTCGAACAGACAATCGTGATGTAGATGTTCAGTATGATGTCGGCAAGGATTGGTTAAGGCAACGCGACGCGTAGTCGCGAAAAGAGCGGTTCATTCCGCGGTCCGCTTTAGTACCAACCGGCGGGGAGCATTGATTGCGGCATGTCCTTAGTTGATAGAAAAGACTTACGAGGTACAATTCTACAGCTTCTGTAGTTGAGTATAATGCTTGTCTAAATTCTATTTACTTATATCTTCTATAGATAACCTTCAACTTCATGAACTTGGGGTATATCGAACAGAACCAGCCATTGCATCCGGGAAACCGCATCACCTCTTACGGGTCTTCTTCTTCTTCTTTTTCTTTTTCTTTTGATCATCGTCTTGGTCTTTCTTTTCAACCACTACTCGCACAGGCCACTTCTTGAGATGTTCCCGCTCGAATGTGTCCTTGTCCCGCCGGTACAGAAGCATTGTAGCTCTAGCATCCTCCACACTAGAATGAGCGCCATCCTGGATTTCTAGCCCAAGAAACTCCGAAGCCAACATCTTCAGCCTAGGGGAGCCGCCGCCAGCAATCTTTCTGTACGGGGGATGTTTGCTGGTGTCTCTGATGTCGCGCTTAGGGTGGCTGAGAAGAAGAGCGTCCAAGTCGTTGCTGACCGCATGTCCCACGAGTATTCGCCCATCGAGGATATTGATAACGTCTTTCTGCACCTGCTCGAATGTTCGTGCCTCCACCATATGCTTCGGAAGGATGCCGCTGACATGCGTCCGCCAGTCTGTAACCATTTCCTTGGGTCTCACGTAAGAGTCGTATATTTGTTCGCCGTTGAAGTTGACAATACTGACTCGCGCGAGAGCGGAGTCGTGATCTGGGTTGGGGCCAACGCCCACCATTTCGCAATCCATCGCAACATATTTTCCTAGCTCCGCGCTAATAGAACGTTAGTAGTTATTACAGAGAAAGAACTCTCGCAAAACAGCAACAAGAGGTGTGCTCACGTAGGTGAACGGCCTTCATTAATCTTCGGCTTTGATTCCGCAACAGCGGCCGTAGAATTCCTCCGAGAGGTCGACTTTTTTGTAGGCTCCTCGGTGCCATTCTCGCCGCCATCAGTACCGTTCGTAGACATCTTCTTTCTCTTGGTTGAGACCGGTTTGCGCTCAGGTTTTTGTTGTCCGTCGACAGTTTCTCTTCTCCGTTTCTTTACCACACCATTCTCCGTCTCGCGGTCTGAAGGTTTCCGTTTCGTGGCGGAGACGCTTTCCTTTTTCAGCGTCCCCTGGAGTTTCTTCCAATTGCTGGAGAGGTTTTTCAAGTCCATTCCAGTGATAGGCCTCAGACTATTGCATGGTGAAGGGATCTGAGAATCCACGAGGGGCCGGAGAAAAAAGATGGGCGTTGCGGAGACTGGCCCGGCAACTTTCCAAAAGCAACCTTAACGGTCCGCGCTAAAATTTCGGAAGGGCCCACCTGCAAGTCTCGAACGCTGCGAAGTAGATATTGCTGTCCGACATGCGCAGTGTATTCTACAGACTATTTACGGAGTTTATATATGGTCTTGGTGGGTAGAACTACGAGAAGCACTGAGACCTGGCTATAGTCGTGAAGTTCATGGATTTAGTTGAGGCTCATACAAACTTTTTTATGTCCAGCACTAGCCCATATTACGTGGAATCTATCTTGAAAGAACCGACACAAGCAAACGCCAAAAGAGTAAATATTTACAGACCCGGAATCTTGAAGTCCTTGTGAGACCACTTCTCTGTCACCTTTCTCTTCGGCTTCTTTGCCTGCGTCACCGGCTTGCGAGACTCCAGCTTTCCCTGAACCACCAAAGTGCGGAATCGGTCGTCAAGCAGGTTGCCCTCGGGCTTGAGCAGACGCAGAGAATCCTGCAACTCGTCCGGCAACACAACCTCCAGAGGCTTCTCAGGAGCGCTATTGATTGGATTAGTAGGGTTCAGAGCATAAACAGACGAGCAGATCACTTACTATAGCTTTCCACCAAGCGGTTTCCGACGCAAAACGGTATCGTCACCTTCCTCGGAAGAGCTGTCCTCAGAATCGTCGGCACGAGCAAGCGCCTGTGCTTCCACACGTTCGGCGGCCTCCTTAGCATATGCGGCCTGCTCTTCCTTCCTCTTCATCTGTTCTTCCCATTTGGCCTGCCTCTCTGCTTCCTTGCGTCTCTTTATCTTGTTCCTCTGAGCCTTTGTTTTCCGCTCCGGACGCTTCTTATTTAGCCAGTCTGGCTTCTCATATTCACTTTCAAATCCATCCCATGCGCTCTCATCATCCGACTTCACCATACCATCATCGTCTTGGGCTTCGGCGATTAAGCGCTGTCTTTCCTCCTCTTTACGCTCTTCTTCTAGGCGCTTCTTTTCGGCTTCGACTGCTTTCTCCCCCTGCTCCTGCAGCAGCCGGTCCCAGTCCTCAAACGTGGGGTTGTAACTTATTCCGGCAGTAGGCTTGCGTACCGCGGGAACCGGCTTGCCATTCGCGGCGAGCGAGATCGGAGCCTGCTTCAAGGTTACCGGTTCTACCTTCGGCTTCGGTTTCTCCAAGAAGTCGAACTGAGGGTCATCCAAGGGGGTGGGTTCCTCTGCATCTCCCCATGGATCGTAAAGGTCATTTTCAGCGGGCTTGTTGACGGGGTTGCCTTCCTTAGCCACCTGCTTCAAGCGCAGCCAGTCTTTCCTCGTAACCCAGTCGCTCTTTTGACGCTTGTTCTTCGGTTCAATAACACCGTCGGTGACCTTGGAGTTGGTGCGCTTGCGTGTGTCGAGGCCTGGGATAGCGGAGCGTTGCGCCAAGATCTCTTCCGACTTCAAAGGCTTGTGCTTCTTCCGGTACGCATCACGGATCTCTGATGAACCTTTGGTGTCGATGACGAACAGCTCATCGGATGGCTTCTCTGATAGAAGACCACTAGCAGAAAGCGACCAAAATTAGCTTGTTGTGCCGACATTGGCGGTGGAGTAACATCGATCTTTACTTACCCTTTGATCTCTTCTTCCTTCAGAACCCGAAGGCCTTCCTGAACCTCATCGATATCGACATTCTTGCGCCAGGCCTTCTTGCCTTTGCGAGAAGGCTGCTTGTATTGCTTCGGTGCACTGATAGCCTCAGACATCTCGGAGGCTCCACCGGATTTTAATCGGTGTGCAGTGCTCTTGTAAATATTTGATCTTTTTTTCGGAGTACTAATTTTTGAATATTCCAACCAAAATTCTGGACCCGCTTACCTAAGATTGCGCGGGGCGACGCTAGTGCGGTTGTCGCGCTAAGGCTCTGCGCGCCTATCGCGGGCCAGTGACGAACGCCGCTTCAGGACTTGACCTTGCTTTTCACCCGCGTCGGTTCCTTATCGACTCTGGTCAGCCTGGACCAAGCAGTCCAAAGCGTTATTATATTTCGTATCTATTGCGCTTTGTCGCTGTATTATATTACCTTTTGTTTTTGATCAATTTGTCGCTGTCAGCGGCTGCAGAATTGCCCAGCCATGCCTGTCGTCAAAGGAGGTGTCTGGTAAGTGCATAGTTGTTATGCATGCTTCATTGCTGCATTTCACTAACTGTGGTTAGGACGAACATCGAGGATGAGGTGCTTCGCGCGGCGGTATGTTACAGCTAACCCTTGTCCGAAAGCTGACTGGTCTGCGATTGGCGATACTAATGCTGCATATAATAGGTCTCGAAGTATGGTCTCAACCAGTGGGCGCGTGTTTCCTCGTTGTTAGCAAGAAAGACACCAAAGCAGTGCAAGGCGCGATGGGTGGAATGGCTGGATCCCGGTATTCGCAAGGTTGAGTGGTCGAGGGAGGAAGATGAGAAGCTGTTGCATCTGGCCAAGTTGATGCCGACACAGTGGCGTACAATCGCACCTATCGTGGGACGGACGGCAACACAATGCTTGGAACGCTATCAGAAGTTGCTGGATGAAGCGGAAGCGCGTGAGAATGATGAGCTTGCTTTGGAAGGTCCTGGCGCAGAGTCAGCTGCTCCCAGTGCTGACGATGTGCGACGGCTACGGTACGACTCCGGACATGACACGCTTTGCTAGCTTCTTTTTCCATTTGCTGACACTACCTAGGCCCGGCGAATTGGACCCCGATCCGGAATCTAAGCCCGCTCGTCCTGATACCATTGACCTCGATGAAGATGAGAAGGAGATGCTGAGTGAAGCTCGCGCTCGTTTGGCGAACACACAAGGAAAGAAGGCGAAGCGGAAGGCCAGAGAACGACAATTGGAAGAATCGCGACGACTTGCAGTCCTTCAGAAACGACGTGAACTCAAGAATGCCGGCATTAACATCAAGGTCGTTACTCGCAAGCAGGGTGAAATGGATTATAACGCCGATATCCCATTCGAAAAGCCAGCAGCGCCCGGTTTCTATGATACGATGGAGGAAGAATCCCGCAATGAGAGGCAACGGGAGATGTTCGATCCTCGCAAACAGCAGCTCGCCAACAAGCGAAAGGGAGATCAGGATGACGAGGCGGAGCGGAAAAAGAGGAAAAACGACAAGAACAGCAACTCCGCGGCGTTTGCTGCTGCTGCTCGGGCCGGCCAGATGCAGAAGATCCGAGAGGCGGAGCAAAGCAGCAAGCGGAGATCTCTTGTGCTCCCGGCTCCTCAGGTTAGCGAAGGTGAAATGGAGGACATCATCAAGATGGGTATGGCAGGTGACAGAGCCAGTAAAATGGCAGGAGACGAAGAAGGGGCTCGTGGCCTGGTCGGAAACTACACTGGCATTGTCGGTGGAACTCCCATCAGAACACCCCGCGCCCCGCCAGAGGAAGATCACATCGCAAACGAGATTCGCAACATCAGAGCTCTGACTGAGACCCAATCGTCGTTATTGGGAGGCGAGAACACTCCCCTACATGAGGGAGGGTCTTCTACTGGATTTGATGGAATTGCTCCGCGCCGTCAGCAGATTGTTACGCCTAACCCGATGGCGACACCGTTCAGGCAAGCCAATGGCGTCGGTGCAACCCCTATGAGAGGTGGTGTTGGGCCTGGTGCCACTCCTTTGCGGACCCCTCGGGATCACTTTGCTCTGAACCAGGCAGAAGGTGGGCAGCTGATTGGAAGCACCCCCCGAGATATCAAGATGCACGAGAACTTCATGCGTCAAAGCATCCGCAGCAAGCTGGCGGCTCTGCCAAAGCCTAAAGAAACGGAATGGGAGCTGGAAGAGCTTCCTTCTGAATCCACGGAACCAACGGCAGCTGCTGAGTACGTGGAAGAGGACTCCGCTGAGCGCGATAGAAGGGAAACTGAGGCCCGACAGCGCGCCGCAGCGGCCGAGTTCAAGCGTCAGTCACAGGTGTATCAGCGATCCTTACCTCGTCCGAGCGTGCTTGATATCGATGCGATGATGGAACGGGTATCTCACATCACTGATCCCATCTCCAGTCTTGTCGCAAAAGAAGCTGCGCTTCTCATTGCACACGACGCCCGCAAATTTCCTACCCCCGGTGCTAAGGTGGAGGGCAAAGCTCGCAAGCTGGAGCAATTAGATGACAACCTCATGGAGCAAGCCCGTGCGGCTATTGCAGCGGAAGCCGCCACATCCGAAAAGCAGCAGGAGTGGCAGGTAAACTTCGACGAGCAATGGACTACGAAGCATTCCAGCGCGCTACCAGGACTTTCTAACTATGCTGATGATGAAGAGGAGGATGTATACCAACAAGAACAGCGGATGATTGCAGCGTTTGACAATGTGCAAAACTCTCTGCTGGCCACGGCAGAACGGGGCAACAAGCTGGAGAAGAAGCTCGCTTTACATTACGGAGGCTATCAGAACCGGGCGAAAATGCTCCGGACCAAGATAGTGGAAGCCCACACAGCCCTAGAGAAGACGGCGGATGAGCTGGATGCCTTCCGCACTCTACAGATTTCGGAACAGTCCGCTCTCTCGCGGAGACTTGAGAATCTGAGAGATGATGTGGCATTCGTGATGCGCAGAGAGCGGGAAGCTCAAGACTTGTATAGAACCCGGAAGGACGAGCTTGATGAGCTCGTGGCAGGAACAGGGGGGATGGTTAATGGGTGGCATTGAGTGACTCACAAAATAGATACCTAGTTTGAATTTGAATCTGCATTTCAGCAGCTCAAGTTGTAATCTTAACTTTCCTATATACTAGAGACTACCGACGTGTTCTGTTGGTTCATTGTTGTGTGCTCCCACATTGTACTATTCAGCGGGTAAATATACTGATGCTGTAGTGTACTACGAAGGCATGAACCAACCTAACGCAATCCATACTCTATATTGACCACCACGATACTAACTTCCTGATGAGTATAATACACTCTTTCAGCCTGCAAGCAATGTCATGGTGAGTAGGGCGATATGGACGATTGCAACTGCTGCAGCACCAACCCGACGGATCCATGAAGTAACCGGCGCAGCTGGGGATGGATGGATGACCAAAAGCGGATGGCAAAAATCTAAGGCGGTCTCTTCCGGTGCATCGCAACGGAGAATCCTCCATCACCTCCTACGATCCCCTTTCGCGTTTCCATCGCGCAATTCGCTCCACATAGCGATTTCATCTAAAAAACCTCTATAGATACATTGAGAACCACCCCTTCTTCAACATGGGCGGCAGGGACGAGGCCACCGGGACCCCGGATCCCGTCGAGAAGGGGTTTGCCACCCTCAATACCATCCGGTAAGTCGATGAAATATTCCTTTGAATTGATTATTGGGCCTAGGGGTCCTGCTTTTCTCGGTCGCATCAACTAATCAAGGCGATAGGATCGGTGTCA
Source organism: Aspergillus welwitschiae (assembly GCF_003344945.1). Classification (NCBI taxonomy): domain Eukaryota; kingdom Fungi; phylum Ascomycota; class Eurotiomycetes; order Eurotiales; family Aspergillaceae; genus Aspergillus; species Aspergillus welwitschiae. The sequence continues at coordinate 272,946 of NW_020798726.1, forward strand.
AGGCCATGGTGCAGAAGGTCAGTTTGTTCGTCGTGATCTTTTGCGGTGCGGCCGTGGAAGTCACATGATACCATCTTTATACAGGATCGGTTGCCAATATCGGAATGATTACTGACTGGTCTTCTGTGTAGGATGGAGAACTACGAAAAGCAGAAATCCTCTCGATAAAGCAGCGGAAAGATGGGCCTTCTTTCTAGTATGTTTCCTGTCCCTCTGGAGTGTTGTGATATTGTACTGACAATGCCAGCGTCCACTATGTTGACTTCAACAAGCGTCTTGATGGTAAGTTGAGCTTTAGTGATTGAACTATCATACCGCTCATACTCACTTCGCACCTAGAATGGATTGATTCCGGAAGGATAGATCTCTCACATGAGGTCGAATGGCCTCAGCCAGAGAAACCAGAGAAGAAAAAGACCGGCCCCGGCAACAAAGCACCTAGCAAGAACGCCCAGAAGCGTGCCAGAGCCGAAAGTCGGGATGTATCAGCAACGCCAGATCTTCTGACGGGAAAGAACACCAATGTCGGCAAAGCCCAGCGTCCGTCCAAAGCGGGCGGCAAAGAGAACCGCGACGAGACCCCTGTGAACCTCTCCATCGGAGGCTCAGAAGCTGTCTCCGCAAATGGAACCCCCAAGCCTGACTCGGATGATGTCGACATGATCGATGTTGGCTTTTCCAAGGATGAAAAAGAAGAAGCGAAGGCACTAGGTCTTATGTCGCGCGAAGAAGAAATCGAAAGGCTACGCACTAGCGGTAGTATGACCCAGAACCCGACGGAGATTCACCGTGTGCGAAACTTGACCCGTCTCCAAATGGGCAAATACGATATCGAGCCTTGGTACTTCTCTCCATACCCGGCATCGTTCTCCGATGCAGACGTCGTATACATTGACGAGTTCTGCCTGGGATACTTCGACAACAAGCGCGCCTTCGAGCGTCACCGTTCCAAATGCACCCTCGTGCACCCACCCGGAAACGAAATCTACCGCGACGACTACATTTCATTCTTCGAAGTCGACGGCCGGCGTCAACGAACCTGGTGTCGCAACCTCTGTCTGCTGAGCAAGCTCTTCCTCGATCACAAGACACTGTACTACGACGTCGACCCCTTCCTGTTCTACTGCATGTGCAGTCGAGACGAAACAGGCTGTCATCTCGTCGGCTACTTCTCCAAGGAAAAGGACTCTGCGGAAGGCTACAACCTGGCCTGTATCTTAACCCTCCCTCAATACCAACGCCGCGGGTACGGCCGTCTTCTCATCTCCTTCAGCTACGAGCTCGGCAAGCGTGAGGGAAAGCTCGGATCGCCCGAGAAGCCTCTCAGTGATCTCGGTCTCCTCAGTTATCGACAATACTGGCGAGAAACCCTCGTGGAGCTTCTCTTGGAAACTGGCCGGGAATCCGTCAGCGAGCACGACCTCTCAATGCTGACTTCCATGACGGAGAAAGACGTCCACGAGACTTTGGTTGTTTTCAATATGCTCAGATACCATGTACGTTCCCTCCCACTATCAAATTTTCCGACACAACACCTACTAACCAATCATTGCTATATAGAAAGGAAACTGGGTCATAGTCCTAACAGACCAAGTAGTCGAAGAGCACAAGAAGCGTCTCGAGAAGGAGAAGATCAAGGGCGTTCGCAAGATCGATCCCGCCCGGCTGCAATGGAAACCGCCCGTCTTCACTGCGTCGTCCCGTACCTGGAATTGGTAGGGTTGCTTAACTGATGCGGTTATATTCTATGCAGCAAAGTATGGGACGGGAGCCGGGAAGCCGGGAAGATTGATTGATACCCTCATTTGGAGTCGGTGGTGTAATGTATGTTTCTATGTATGCTTGTTGCTGGTTACGGAGGTCTTGTTTTTCCTTTTTATTTTTTCATGGGTGTATGGATGTTTTGTAAATTAGATTACTACTGGTACCTTCGAGGGGAGTTTCGTGGATTAGCATGGGATGGATGGATATATTTAGCGCTAGCAGGGTCGGTGTTGTGGAATTCATCCTTATCAGTCAGTTACTACTACTAAATTACTATCTTGAAGAGTATGCCTTGTGTACATTTATTATTCAATGTGGCGTAATGCTGTAAAAGTGCCAGCAAAATATTGCGAATAACCATGCAATGATGCTTTCCGCAAGTTTCGCAGCTCATTCCCTTCCATCAAGATCTTCATACAACTCTAGCTGACAGTCTACTGCGAATTCAGTCGCAGCTACAACTACGCCTGATATGAAACAACATATAACGTTAAAGTATTCGAATGCACACCTCAGCACAAAAGCTAGATACACGGTTCTGCACGTTAACACAAAGCTCCCGCACCATTTACCCTTTCCCAGAATCTTGGCTCCGGTTCCACAAGCTATAGAAAAAAAAAGAAAGAAGGGGATCCAATGGCTCAACGACGATGTATGATCGACGGAGCAGGTGAAAGCGACAGGGAGATAGAGAAAGGGGGAGCGTAAATTGAGAGTAGGAGGAGAGAAAGGGAGTTTGTGAGTGAACTGCATTGGTCATGATACAGCACCGCACAGACGGGATCTGGGAGGTCAAGATTCGAGAAAGGAGGTAAGGATAACGGGTACGAGCAGATGGAATATTGTAGGGGGATTCGGAAAGACGTGACATGGGTTGGTTTAGACCCCCGGAGAAGACAGAGATAAAGAAGCATTGAACATGGTGGTAGCGTGTATGATGAGAGTTTGTATGGAAAGGTAGCAACCGTCCCGCTCAACTAATGGCGTATGTTACTTTGTGAAGAGGGGGAGGCGTTGACAATTGCGCGCGCAGGGAATATGGCACGGTAGCAAGGAGAAACATTAAAGGAATACTGAAAAATTTCAAACCAAACCCAAATCCATCGGATTCCCTCGCAAGCGTAGCTAATCATTACCGAAATGTAACGCTCAATGAATTTCTGAAACCCGGCAAAAGCCAACACAAGGCTAACAGCTGAAACTCGAATCATGAGACTTCACTCCGCATGGAAAAGAACGAATGACTTCACTGGGATCCGCTGAAAGTACGGGGTCCCCAGGATGCAGTCCGGGACTGACGTCGCGGAGAGTTGCTGCCGTTACTTTGCTGAGACGTGGCAGGCTTCTTTGCTTGTGAGGCGGTGCCCTCGCGCGGTTTTGTAGTCTTTCGAGGCTTACTATAACCCGAAGGGCCGCGTGGGCGGGGATTGTTTGCCCCTGCCTTTCGAGGGAGAGTCATGGTCTTTGCTAGAGCCGCACCGGGGAAGCGGATCGAAACCCTTGTGTTTCCTGCGGAATCCCTATCGTTATATCCAACGAAGAAAGGCTCAACACTGAGAATCTGCATCGACTTCAAATGCTTGGACCGCAACCGGGACTGCGAAGGTGCTCGCGCAGCCTGCCACGCTGCTGGAGGCGCTCTGGTTGGGACCCTGACGACTGGTAGAGACCCTACTTCACGGTCCTCAAAGATCTCCTCAGCTTCTTCAACTTGCTTCGCACTTACTTCACCGTCTCCGACATGAAGCTCGCCGTTGCAAGGAAGGGAGACTGAGACTGAAGCAATATGCAACTGAACATCAAGAGGCTCTTTGGTCGCTGATGTGACCGCCAGCGCATTTCTCTTTTCGGGTATCGTCTTCTTGCCAAAGAGAGTATTTATTTTCTCCTGCCAGGAAGTGGCCGTTGTGCCGTGCTGTGGGCGCGGAGGGGCAGCAACCATCGAGGCAAAGGTGGGGGGCGGTGGAGGCGGAGCGATGACTTTAGGAGGAAGCTTGACAATGGGTTTCGGCGCAGGGAGATGGACCAGAGGCCTGTTCGAGGCACCAGTATAAACTGGGTGGTTTGACATTTCTTCAGGGGGAGGCGGCGAAGTACTCCGGAAATAATCACCTTCATCATTCGCTGGCTTCCTCAGATGCTCCGTTGCTTGAGGGAAGAATCGTGAGCTTCGCACCGGAACGCTGCCGAGAGGACGAGCAGGAGTCTCAGTGAAAGGCAAAGAGCTGACGGTGGGGTCAAATCCAGGAAGAGGATTTGGCAGAGGTGCGGTGTTGTCTGCTGATTTGGTGATTCCAACAACTTGTCTCTGCCCAGCCTGGTCACCGGTCCGGACCTGCTTCCAGGTTTCGTTGAAGGTAACAGGGAGTGAAGAAGATGGGCCGTCACGCATCGAATCGTACTCGTTACGAAGCCTCTCGTTCTCCTCTGCCTCATGTTTGGCAGCGACTGCATGGAAATTGTTCCAGGCCACTGTTTGTTGTTGCCGGTGTGAGTGCTGCGAGCTTGGAGGTCCAATAGGCCCGGGACGCAGCATAGGGTTTATATTGTCGTAAGAGACATGCCTAGCTTCCGGGGACGGTAACGGAGAGATGGATACGCCATCCTGTGGAGATCGCGAGGGAGCGGAGAAGGGTTGAGTCGCCGGGGCCATGGGTGGCTGATCAAGACCTAGATGACTGCGTATGGAGATATCTCTCCCTGGGAAGCCTCCAAGGCTTTGCTCGAAGATACCGTTGCCCAGCGTCTTGTCATTGCTAAGAGGCTTCCAAGGATTTGAGATGGCAGGAGGTGTCGGTCCCACAAATTTTGGATTCGGGGACCAAGGCAGATAGGTGTTGGGTGTAGTAAGATTGCCTCTCCACTGGGAACTTTGTTCATCAACCTTGGTCTCCGGCAAGTTTTCTGAGCTTGCTGTTTGAGCAACGACAGGTTGCTGAGATCCGTTCGGCAGGCTAGTCTCTTGCTTGGGCTCACGCGCTGGCGAAGAGGTGCGTCGCGCAGTGGCCACCGATGGTGCTTTATCCGCATTGCCCCTTTCCCTATCCACAAGCTTCTTCACAGTGTCCGGATGGTGGACCTTCATCATTCCATATTGCTTCGGCTCCCCGCTCGGTTCAGGTACTGGAGGCTTTGGAGGAGAATGGGCAGCTTGCGCGGTAGCCTGCGTGATATTTGCCTCGGGCTTACCGGCATCCAGAGACTCCTTACGCCTTGACTTTGGCTTTTCGGGCGGAGGACCAAGCGCCTCGAGCTTCTGCCGGATCCGTTCACGCTTCGCAGCCTCTTCCCGTTCCTCCTGCTCTATTCTCCGCTGCCGAGCTTCCATCCTCTTTTCCTTCATGATGCGTTCTTGCATAGCGACAGGGTCTTCCTGAGGCGGTTGGGGCACTGGTGCCTGTTCTTCAACTGGTGGAGCAGTGGGTAACTGTGCTGTTCCGCCCGGCACATTGGTCATCCTGTCTTGCACATTTGCAGCACCTCTTGAAGGCCACGGACCAGGACCACGTCGGGAAGGCGAAATATCGCGTAGAGAAGCTTCCTTGGGAGGTGGCATATCTCTGGATGGGATGGCCGCTTCAATCATTCCGTTTACCTGTGATCCTCTCCTAGATTCGAACACTTTTTGGGGCACATCGGGTCTACCAATCGACATCCGACGTCCAAAGCTGCCACTTCCCCCGCTCACATTAGACGATGTCCGACGCCGTGTCCAGTGCATACCATCTTGACCGCTCGATCGGTGTGTCTGAAAAGCGGGTGAGGGCTCCGCTGGTCCACTTTGTTCACCTTGGGCAGGCCTCTGCAACAAGGCAGGGGTACGGTAACTCTGCTCAGCGCGCCAAGGTCCTTTCCTCGTGTCAGGAGCAGGTTCATAGCGGCCGGATCGAGAATTATAGAGCTCCCGGGTCCCAGACTGCACCTCCCTGTAAGATCTGTTGAAATCGTCCGCAGCAATTTCCTTTGGAGGCAAAGGACCACCGGGACCGTCAATCGGGTGAGGTTCTCGAGCAGGAGCCCGCATCGGCGGTTGGACCTGGATTGGAGGAATAACTGGAGAGATCTTCTCAACCGGTGGCAGAGGTGCCCAAGGCGACTTGACGGGCGGAGGGGCGGGACTTGTGGATAGTAAAGGAGATTTGTCATTCGGTCCCTTTGCAGCAAGACCGGCATTCTTTGCTTGTCTTTCTGCATTTGCTCCAAGTCGAAGCACCGTGGGGTTTGGTCCAATAGACGTCGTAGGTTTCGGTATGAATTTTGGCGCTTCCTTGATGCTTGCTGCTTGCTCCACGGGAGGGAACTCCCTCTTGAAATCATCTGCCACCTTGTCTTGGCTGGGTACTGGGGCGGATGGCGCAGGCTCTTGGTTGGTGAGATTTGTCTTCGTGCCATCGGTCCACTCAATCGTCTCAGGAGCCCAGTCATCTTCATCATCGTCTATATCAGCCCATTTCGCTTCGCTCCCCCCGCCATCTTCCTGTATCCTTGACGTCATATGGATCCCGTACTGTTGTTTCAACTCTTCGTCGGTCAAATGCTTGGGAGGCGTTTGCTGGACGGCTGCAAGGACAAGATGGTTAGAAGCAAATATCGGTCAACTGGAAGGCTCGTAGTTCTTACGCCGATTCCTATTCCAAACTTGATTCGGATCCGGACCAGCTCCACCAGGCTTGGCTGCACCTGTTCCCATTTTCGATAACGAGTCGCGTAGGCTGCTGGTAGTCTTGACGACCAAGCGAGGACGGGAGGTTGGCGGCGGCGTCCCCAGAGGGGTAGTCGAAGTCATAGGGGCTGCAGTGAATCAGTATTTATCCCTCTGTATTACACGTGAATGTAGAATACCTTTCTCAGAAGCCTTTGTTATCGGGGGAGTTCCCGGCGCCTTGGGAACAGAAAACTTGGCAAACGTAACCGGCTTGAAGGAGGTTGGCTTCTTCGAGCCGGCACGGAGTCTGCCCTCTGTTCGACTGGCATCAGACTCTGAACCTCCCTGAGACGCTGTGTCTTCCCCAGTATCTGACCCAGATGTTACTCCATTCATCTCGAGCGCCCGTGCGGCGACCGGCAAAGGACCAGACTTTGGGGTATCCTGCGTCGGGTTCAGTAGGTATGTTGCGAGGTCGTTGTCGGCATCACTCACGCTCGGCGTCTGATCGGTATCTTTTGTTTTGTTTTCTCGCTCTGACTTTTCGGTAGTTCCCGTTCCTTGTTCACCCTGTTGGTCACTCGCGTTCGTCTCCGGTTGTGTCGTTGTAGCGGTGTCTTTGAACTCCCCCGCGTCCCCTCCAGCAGATCTCTTGTCGGTAGTGCTCGCAGGAACGTCGGAAGGCGAAGGTTCGCCGCCCGACAGGGTTTGGTCTACCACATCGTGGCTGCTCTGCTCTGCCATAACAATTCTTGAGTCTGTGAGGCCAACAGGTTGCGACATCTGTTAGACAAATGCTCTGAAACTGTAAACACGGAAACAAGTGGCGACTGTAATCCTGAACTTATGAATGCATGAGAAGGGACGGGCTGAGAATATACCTATGGTCAGGTATCAAGAATCGCCACGGTTGAACTGTAAGCTCAACTACTTGAGCCGTAAAAGCTCCGAACGACCAGGTGGACGGCGGAGAGGGGACCAGTGTAGGAGGCTGGTAACCAAGTGAATGTCGAGGCGGATGGGCGGGGCGTGAGAAGGCTGGCAGTATTATGGTAGAAGGCCGCTGCCCAGAGAGTGTCCCGAAAGGGAGGTTCGTGACGAAGGAGGTGGTGCTTCTCGGGATGGTGATCGGGTGATGGCTGCAGTCATGGACGATGACTTGACGGTTCAGGTTGAGGCACTAAGGCGGGCTGCTTTCGGTTAGCGCGCTGGCCTCCCGCAAACCCTGTGGCTGGAGCCGCGCTGGAGTTGCTATTCTTCGCGAACCGAACTACTGTGCTGCTCCTGGACCGATTCACTTGTCCACCCCCTGGAGAAGGGGAAGAGGGCTCACTTATTTTTAGGTGTCTCTCCAGCAAGTCCTTTCTTATTCACGGAACTGTGTTATGACCCCGTTCATAATCACCATATCTGAAATAACTCTCTACTGTTTCGGAGACCCTCCCTTGACAGGTGGTATATCGACCTGCCGAAACGGCACCGGACCGCATTCCCGGGGTACTAGCCTCCTGCCTCAGCAAGGAAAATGTAGCTGTTTTCAAACAAACAGTTCCAAGAAGGAAGCTGGCAATAAGTTTCATGTGTACAAACTGTCAAGTCTTCCTGGCATAACTTCACTACCGGATCTGGTGACTATGGTAGCATCGACATGGTTAAAGGGGCACTAATAATGCAGGCACCATAGGCTACTGCGGACTACTCAAACTGCGGCCTATCCTACTAATCATCTATAGGGATTTCACGGAATAGTTACATTAGTCAACCTAGACTGACTAAGTCCTTGTCCTTTAAACTGATTAGCCAGCATGTACACACAGATCGTCCTGTTGAAGATACTTGGGCCTTTCCACATATGCTCGTCCGGATTTTCAATCGGGTCACTAAAGCGGATGGTTCTGACTCCTAACAAATCTGTTGTCCATGTACGCTATGACTCTGAGAAGGAGTACCAGCCTCTGGCCCATTTCCTGACCCCATCTGCACAGCAAGACGATTGCCCAAACGAACCCTGAGTTGATAGTCTTCTAAGTTCCATCTTGTCCGTCGAAGTAATTGACAATGCTAGCATTGGGCTCACGGTCTCTGAATTATCCGATAGTGCTGTTTCATGGCGAGCCGATTGACACATGTCGCATTCAAGAGCTTAAGGATAAAGCATAGCATCTCAATCATGCAGATATAATTGACCACACTACCTATGTATGCTGTGACTAACGATTTCTGGGGAACTACCGAGAACATTGGTCTTGGAACCCTATAATCACGAATTATTGTAGCTGTTTGCCTTACGAAACTGACATTCATTCTGAGCTTGCTCAGTTGAATGAGATTCAAGCACTTCACTGATAGCGGGAGTATGATCTAGTAGTGTAATAATAGCCTTACCCAGGAAACCTTTCCGTATGGAATAGAACAGCCGCTAGGGGGACAAGGAAAGTAAAGGAATTCATATACCTTAACAAGTACGTAACTCCAAGTTACTAGTAGACGTATATATTTCACTCGTCACGCTAGTAGCGGTCGACTATGTATCACTAGTACTATGATAAGTTCAAGGCACAGGGTAGGATCATGATTGAACCTGGCCTGCACGTCAGTGATAACCTGATAAGAGTAAATTACTGGGGATAGAGAACTAATCTACATACAGCAAGTGAGGAGCGATGGTGGACAAATATTACCGGGCGGAGGCTCATAATAGCACTCAAATACTATATCCACTGCGGGGAATCGAGGAAAGATGGGTACTACGTATCCAGATTCCAGAGATACGACTGATAGCGTAAGTCAGCCCTACGTCTACAGGTTTGATGTGGCTTTCGAATAGGCAGGCTACGTCTAATGTCCAAGGCTGGGACTGGAACCGGGCCAAATCTACTCCATACGTCACTCGTCGTCCATGGCATGCTGGTGCAGGTCGTAGATACCGTGTTGTATAGGCCTAAAGCATCCAATTGCAGATATCAAGGACCGGGTTCATGGATTCTATTGTGTTGTGTCGAAGGGGCCATATTCGCAGATTTTTCGGTATTTGGCAAAACGCATGGATATCATTTTTCGAACAGGGAAATGGAAATTTTGTTTTTTCTTTCATTCCGGGGAATCTATGCACAGGATTTAGATGTGATAGAACATCTGGGAACCCTCTGTTTCGCTTCGTCTCATTGCAAAGGCCCACCCTAAGTTTGAAAAACCCAGAAACACCAAACAACCGCATCGACCGTTTTTGATTCGTTTAGATGTGGGTGTCGTAGGGGATGGGGGTGATGGTCTCGGCAGCGGTACCCTCGACGAGGTGAGCCTCACGGGGCATGGCGGGCTGACGCTTCAAGTGGAGGTGGACACCCTGCTCCTTGGCCTGGCGCTTCTTCTGGGCGTTCTCCTTGACACGCTTGATGAAGTCCTCGCGGGAGCGGGAGTGCTTGACGTGCTCGATGCGGACGTTGATGCGCTTCTCGAGGTAGCGGTTGCGGACGACCTTGTAGAGGAGGACACCGACGGAGGACTTGGTCACGTTGTAGACGACACCGGTCTTACCGTTGTAGACCTTGTAGGGCATACTATTTCCAAATGTCTCAGCAAACCAATTCTTCGCTCAAAATTTCGAGAATCCCAACACGCAAAACCCTTCATGTCGGAATCCCCATTATTGCACCGGGCGGAATTTGTACTGACCCCTTCTGAACGGCACCGTTGACCTTGATATCGACAATGTCGCCAACCCTATGAAAAAATATCAGATCCTGCTCCTTGACGCAAATATTATCCAAATCGGCGAGAATTTTCGGCGTACCGGTAGGTCTTCAGGTAGGTCGACAGGCGGATCTGGCCGTTCTCCTTGAAGTTACGGCTGAAGGCATACTGAAAAGTTCGTCAGCGCTCGCGTCTCGGACCAGCGAAAAGGTGCTGCAAAAATTCCTGGGTAAAATCGACATACCCGAGTACCGGCTCTCAAACCGTGCGAGTGACCCATGTCGGCGGTGTTGGTGGTGCTGGTGTTGAGAACTTGTCGACGTCGAAGAAATGCCTCGCTATGCCGCCCGTCGCGATGGTGTAGACTTCTCGGGTGCTTAGTGCGGCCGTTCTCCGCCGCCGAGGGCTAGCCCTTGCGCTAGTCCGCTTCCGGCTCCACCTTCGCTCGCTTAGTTCCCTTCTCCAAAACGCATCTTCAACTTCAGATCTTCTGCGATTTTCGTGAAGTTTGGTGTGTACGACAACCTCGCGACAAGCCGCAATCAGCAGTCATGGCCCCCGTCCCGTGAGTATACGACCGGCGATCAACCACACCTGTATCGCATCATTCTAATAGCAATTTTCTCAACAGCCGCGTTTACTCCAAGACCTACAAGGTCCCCCGTCGTCGTAAGTAGCCTTATCAGTCTTTGCAAAAATTCGAGACTTCGCGACATTGAATCTTGGACTAACATATCGGTATAGCTTTCGAGTCGGCCCGTCTGTTAGTACTCTCCGGCCACTGATCAGAAGCGTGCTTCTGTTTATGTCGTGTGTTCCCATGCCTAACTGTCATCGCTAGTGACTCGGAACTGAAGATTGTCGGCGAGTACGGCCTGCGCAACAAGCGTGAGGTGTGGCGTGTCCAGCTCACCCTGTCCAAGATTCGTCGTGCTGCTCGGTATGCGCACCCCACTTCGCATGGATCATCGACCTTGAGAATGGCCAGGAGAAATTGATGGAACAATGGCTGACTGTTAGAACAGTGAGCTTCTCACCCTCGACGAGAAGGACCCCAAGCGTCTTTTCGAAGGTAACGCTTTGATTCGCCGTCTGGTCCGCATCGGTGTCCTCGATGAGTCCCGCATGAAGCTCGATTACGTCCTGGCCCTCCGCGTTGAGGACTTCTTGGAGCGTCGTCTTCAGACTTGCGTCTACAAGCTCGGCCTTGCCAAGTCTATCCACCACGCCCGTGTCCTGATCAAGCAGCGTCACATCCGGTATGCGCATTCGATAACTTTTTCGCCCGATGACGCCAAGATGCTAACTCGAAGAACAGTGTCGGCAAGCAGATCGTCAACGTCCCCTCCTACATGGTCCGCCTGGACTCCCAGAAGCACATCGACTTCGCCCTCACCTCCCCCTACGGTGGTGGCCGCCCTGGCCGTGTCCAGCGCAAGAAGGCTGCCGCTGCTGCCGGTGGTGGTGACGACGAGGCTGAGGAGGATGAGGAGTAAAGGATTAAAAATTGGAGTACGGACGGGTTTCGTTAGCCAAAATAAAATTGCGGGGCTCCGTTATGGCTGCAGCATAGCGTATAACGTTGTACGATCATGCGATTCCATGAATGAACTAGTAGCCTACGGCTCGATTCCCATACCCATTGGTTCACTAGCTGTAGTAAATCCCTAAGCACCTAACACCTAAGTAATCCTGTATGGCCTATCCACCGCAAACGCCGTATCCCCAAACCCAGTATCATAACATCATGCCCACGTCTGTCGCCCTCACCCTTCAACGTCGAGTAGGTTCTTGAGAGTTTCTTGCGCACTCCGGTACCATCTTCCCGTTTCCACCAGCCCGTCACTTTCGCCTTCTTCCTTCTTCCTCTTGACTTCTTGGGCCTGTGCAATCGCTTCTGTCTTCCGCCGTTCTAGAACACTTAGTTCACGCTCCACCGCCTCGGCCTCTCGTGTCTTGCGGGGCAGAGTATTCTGCACGGCAGCAAGTTGTCGATCAAGAGCCGCAAGCTCCGCCTCCCGCTCAGATAGGAGACTCAGTGTTGCAGGAAGAGGGAGATTTTGCGAAGCTGGACCGTTTGCGTCCGATCCTTGTTTTGCACGTAGCTCAGCAATAGTGGATTCGAGATTTTCGATCGACTCTGGAAGTGTTGAGAGTTGGCTCATTTGTAGCTGGACATTCTTGTACCCTGTCCACGGATTTGCGATCGTTAGTACAGTCCTTGACGCGGTCACGGACACAAGCCGTTATTGCACGAAGGACGAGGGAGCACTCACGATTCGCCAGATCCCTACCCAGCTTCTCCATTTCCTCCACCATGGTTCGAACTTCCTCTTTGCGGGCTTTTAGGTCCGCCTTTACTTCCGCCAACTGCGCTTCCATCTCAACGTTTTCATTGTGACCAACCACGAGGGGCGGATCGCCCACGATCGCACGTAAGAATTTCTCCTTCGTAACTTGCTCAACGTAGGAAAATCGCAACTTCGAGAACAATTCCTTTACATGTTTTGTCAGCACGAATAGGTGGTGTTGCAGAGCGACCCCACATCGGGAGAGCAGGTTCGTACTTTATAGTGTGTCAAGTCCGCTTCCAGAGAAGCAGGTGTCGGGGTTTCAAAAGTAGATACATCTGACCTGCGTTTAGACGGTGATGAGCGTCTGGTATCGGAGTCAGGAGAGAATATCGGCTCGCTGATGCGGAGGATGTTCAATTGTGTTTTTAAGTCGCCATTGTCGTCTTCCAGTTGCTGCAGTTGCTTTCGTGCTTCTGCAGGCGTTAACTCGGCCATTGTGTCCTTGCCAAAACTGAAGAGTGGCCCAGTATCCCAAGATAGGTAATTTCGATGGAAGTTGTAAGGGTAGCTTTGCCGCGTCTCCGAATCAGTGGGATGAGGGGTGAAGGCAAAAACCATTCATTATCGCGCGTCGGCAGAAACATTGCGGAGGTAAACAGATTCGCCGGACCCACCACTTTATCGACCAGGCGGTGAAGTCACCGGTCAGCAGCGTCAATATCGCCGCATGTATGGCTCTTGCCTCCCAAATTTGAAGACAAGACGGCGCTTTCCTTTCTCTTTATATATTCACTATCGGGGTTTGAAGAGATAGTTTTTGGATGTGCTACCTATATTAGTATGATATAAATATCATTACTTCCCTACTTTTACCCTTCCACCTTTGCTTCAGTGCCACGGTCCGACAGCATGCCTCCCAACACCGGAAAAGCAATCGGCGATCCCAGCGACGATGCCTACGTTGCACAGGTGCTCGCACGAGAGGCACGAGACAGCTCTCTGAGATACTCGGCACATGGATTGGAAGCATACATGCCCAAGAGGTACCAAAACATTCTCTACCGGAGACACCACGACGGTCAATGAGCTGACGTATTATTGCTTCAGGCCTACAGGTGCCGCTCCTAAACCAAACACACGATTCCTCCGACATATAATCCGAGAGACGGACAATCACAATACAGCATTGAAACGGAAAGAAGAACGGGAGGCCAGGGAGCGAATGCGACAGTTGCGTAACCAGGCGTCATCCTCTTCTGCGAACGATGCGGACCGCGATCAACGTCGCAGTCGGCGTACATCAACCGATCGAGAATCGCGACGCGATAGAAGACGGGATCGTGAGGACAAATATGGCTCTAGTCGAAGGAAACATAGAAGTCGCTCTGCATCGGTGGAGAGAGATCAATCGCATAGGAGCCGACGGAGGCGTGACGGTCAAGATACTAATGACGGCCGGCATAGATCCTCTAGAAGGAGCCGTCGCAATCGGTCCTATTCTCGGTCCAGGAGTCGATCACCGGAAGATGGTCGGGATGTTGATTCTCACAGTCGTCGCCGACGGTATCGCAGCCGCTATGAATCGTCGCGATCACGTTCGCGGTCCCCAGGGGCATCTGACAGGCGCAGGACTAGAGATAGCGAGCGCAGGAGTCACCGCAGTTCTCGTGAGAAGGAACAATCTAGAGAAAAGAATACATCGACAAGCAAAGAACCATTCTCGACTCATGGGCCATCCAAGGAAGAAACGCCTTTGGATGACGAGTCGGATCCTCTTGAAGACCTTGTCGGACCCCTACCGGCGAAAGACAATGATCATGGGTATTCTGCGCCGATTCGTTCCCGCGGTCGCGGTGCCTACAAGCCCAACATGAGCAACATCGATGCACACTTTGCCCCTGACTACGACCCCACTACGGATGTACATTTGGAGGAGGATGATGGGCAGGCGGGTAGCAGGCCTACCCGCCGTCCCGTCGCTGGTTTAATGACTGGAGATGACGACTGGGAACTTTCTCTGGAAGCTTTGCGTGATCGGGCAAAATGGAAGCAGAGGGGCGAGGAGAGGTTGCGGGAAGCTGGGTTCAGTAACGAATTTGTGGACCGGTGGAAGAGCAACACCACCTCCACGCCAGGAGATGATTCGGAAGGCAGGCTAGAGGATGTGAAGTGGTCGAAGAAGGGCGAGGGGCGAGAGTGGGATCGGGGCAAGTTTGTTGATCAGGATGGGCATATTGACGTTAAAGCTTCCTGGTGACCTTAGATTTTGGAAGTTCTTGGATACCTATCATATTGCAACTCACAGCTGCCTGGCGTTATATAGATAATTTTCTTGCAATGATATCCACTGGTACGGGCTAGTAGCTTGTATCTGTTCTTTGAGCATCGATAAAGTCAACCTCTGAGTACTAGTAGTACTACTAGTAATCACTATAGATTGAATACTAACTGTGGGGTTCTAGTCTAATCAGTAAGTCCAGGCCTTTATCAGAACGCTAGGAAAATATATTTAATTCCCGAAGGATTCTCAAGCCGCATACCAACCACTCTAAGAAGCAACTACTATGCGGCCTACAATAATCTCTCCCGACTTACAGTTTTATAATCCATGAATAGAAACTTAATGAGTGCCTATTTCTTTCCCTGTCACTTAAAGTATATCCTATCCATGAAACCCTATTTTCTCAGGCACAAAACAACGGCACTTGAACGCCAAGACGAGCCCCTCACCCAGTTCCGCACTTTTGTCATGAGTGCGGAATATCGCAATACTGTTGCATAATCAGCTGAAATGGCCTCATCGCTGGTAACAATGAGTGGATAAAACCCGGTGTTCTTGTGCCACAGTTCAAGACTTGATTGGTAAGATATTAGACAGGCGTATGGGATCTTTCTGGTTTTAATCGAGTTGATTGGTGTATGTTATAGCCGCTATCCGATGGCGGAACTTGGGGTCTATAAGTATTTCATTATTATCGGATACGGACTCGGATAGCAGCTGATCTTCTTACCATCACCCCGCTTGAGTGATATTACTGCACTTCAGTTGCTATCGGACAACATCGAGGATATTAAGGAACAATTGATTGTACGTTGCAGTTTAGACCAAAGACAGATTAAATCAGCAGTTGAGTGAAATACTGTTTTGAATCAACGTTGCACACGCGGAGCAGGCGCATCTCACTTGTGTATCTCCGACGAAGCTTGAGCTCAATGACGGATCAGTTTGCATATTCGTATCCCTCGCCTCTAGAGGGGTATGAAAACCTAGAACCGCTGCCTGAGTAAGTGAGGTGGTCTGCCGGACCAGATAGTCGAATGGATGAAAGGTTATTTTACGCATTGAGCCTAACCCATGGCATAATACAGTGAGAGAAACGAGGATGGGAAGTCCCTCAGAAACCCCCAACATGGTGTTCTGAGTAAAGCTTACGAGGAGTTCCCGGACCCTCTCACCAAAGGTCGTCGTGGGGGCTTCGACATTCATATTTATCACTTCCAGGTTGGTGGAAACTTGTGTACTAGGCCATCGTAGATTCTTGGCTGACTTTGCATCGTCAAAGAACAACCCTGATCAGGTCGCTTTTGCAAAAGCTCTGTGGGAGAGAATTAGGCGTGAATGTGAGCATTTATCCCCTTAGATATCAGGTTGAATATCGTGTTGTAACAATACTACCTTGAGTAGTTCCCGAGTTACGGATTTATCAGTTCTTCGACAGGCCAATAGGGCCTCATCCTGTGGCCATGTTCGAAGTCAACCTTTTCACTCCTGCGCAATTTGGCGCCTTTGTGCCCTGGCTTGTTGTCAATAGGGGACCCTTGAGTGCACTGATCCATCCGAATACGGTGGAGACCGAGGAAGAGCGAAACCACACCCAACGTGCTACATGGCTGGGTGAAAGAATACCTCTCGATTTACGGTTATTCAAGCTGATGAAAGAGGCACAGAAGAGAAAGGAGCTCGAAGCGGAGAAGGCAGCGGCAGGGGAGAAGTTATGATTGCGGTGCTCTGTTGATCCGTGCTCGACTTCGGTATGATGTTGGCTTCTATGTAATTAGTAGTATTGCTTCGAATGACTTCGACTTTTCGAACCCGGCATGGATGCTAAGAAGGCTTGTTTGTTTATGATATCCAATAACATGTTAGCACACGAGCATTCTCTGGACCTGAGCGACATAAGGGTACTGATAAGGCTAGAAAAGCATTTGCAGGAATTATGAGCCAGTATACACACAAGAAACCCGAATAATCCCACTCAGTGAGGTAATTGTATGTCCGTATCTGTTGAGAAGCAAGGAATTCGGCATGGGATGAAGAGCGCATACTTGACTGGTTACAGGCAGCATCACGGGATCCGGCCATCGTCCGCGGAGCAGAGTGTGACCGGACGATCACATTCATCCTTGGTCTCAAATAAGAGCCCATCAGATGCGCCACTTCAGATCATGCTTATCGTGCAACTACTCATTCGCGACCAATCTGGCTGCAGAATGCTCCGGACCCTGGGACTACCCCTGCAATGAAGATCGTGGGTGGGCGAGGAGACGGCCACATCTCTCTCTGCAGCCGGTATTTGACACGGGGCTGAGGAAAAAGCAATGACTTGCCTTCTTCTGGCCCATCACCTGCCACAGTCTCTGGACTAGCCTTACCAGTGAGGGTTGAACAAAATGCCCAGCAAAGACCCTCGACATGGAAGTGTCAGAAGGTCAGATAGAAGTTGGCTTGCAGGCTGTACCACACCGTGGGGTAGGTCTCATACTTTCTACACCTGATATGCACCTCTGCAAATATAACCTCGTTAATACGCTGTTGGCTGGAATTTGGGAACTATCCTGCTGCGTGTTATCTGCACTTGCGCCTTCAATAGTGGCAACAGCTCTCTCCAGACCCGGTAACACCGGCCATTGATAGAGATATCAATGATAATCGACCAGTCAACATG
Organism: Aspergillus welwitschiae; assembly: GCF_003344945.1. Taxonomy (NCBI): domain Eukaryota; kingdom Fungi; phylum Ascomycota; class Eurotiomycetes; order Eurotiales; family Aspergillaceae; genus Aspergillus; species Aspergillus welwitschiae. The sequence continues at coordinate 290,288 of NW_020798726.1, forward strand.
TGGACCTTCCTAGTGCAGTTCTTCTCCACTGTGCTGCAGTTCCGCCTGTCAATGACCAAGCCCGGCGAGACAATAGTAGCCTATGATCTGACATCAACCGCTTTACCATGCTATGTAATGGAATATGGTAAGCATATACTGGGATATTCATCTACACCACTATTCTAATCAACATCCAGCACCGCTCGTCTGGCTATATAGCAAGGAAACATACATGCCTTCAGATATCGGGCAGCAGCTGGTACATACGACACCAATGGTAAATTATACTGCAATCAAAGGAGCACCATCACCGTTAACACTCAACAACCTCGCGGGGCTCAACAAATTGGGAAATACCAGCGTTTACTTGACCTCAATAGAGGGCATTGATGCTACTCCAGAGCCAGCATGGTTCCGTGGTGTGAAGCCAGATAGGAATGGAAAGACAAAAGGAGCTGTCTCATCGACAATCATCACCCGTGATCATGGAAATGGGACAGTGGATGCTTTCTACTTCTACTTCTATGCGTAAGTGATTAGTAGCACTGGAAGCTGGCTATAACCCATACTCAACATATGAAGGTACAATATGGGAAACACAGTATTGGGAATGCAGTTTGGAGACCACGTCGGTGACTGGTGCGCAACACCTCTAACTCTCTCTACATACGTTCCCAACTGATATCCTTAGGGAGCACAACATGATCCGCTTTGATAACGGAGTCCCGCAAGCACTCTGGTACAGCCAGCACGCCGGAGGTGAAGCCTTTACCTACGATGCAACTGAGAAGCAGGGCAAAAGGCCGATCGCATACTCCGCTAATGGATCTCATGCTGTATACGCAGTACCTGGGTATGTACGACCTGCCTCTAGAACATCGTAACATCGGCCTTCCCCAAAGATTGTGTATTACTATAATAACATATGATAACATTTGGGAATGCATAGCACCCATGACCACGCCATCCCGCATCTCAACCTCCCCTTCGGATTTGTTATGGACTACACAGACAAAGGCACACTATGGGATCCCATCGCAAATGCATACGCATATAGCTTCGACGCAGCCAGCCAGACATTCCAGCCCTACGACCGCAGATATCCAGTCAACTGGCTAGAGTACAATGGGCAGTGGGGAGACGACGCATTGCCGGGGGCACCGGAGCTCTTTGGACAAGCGAAATACAGTGCGGGCCCGAACGGGCCTAAATTCAAACACCTTGTCAGGTCGACTGTCTGTCCGGATAGTCCTTGTGTCGTGCTGCCTTTTCGTATTTGGGATGATGAGGATGGTGAGATGTAGGGAGGGTGGTAGTGTTTTTCTTTTCGTCTATACGATTTATTGGTTGCTTACAGGGTAGAATGGCATAACCGTTGAGGACTGTTGAAGACGGGGGACCCAGAAATTGACGATCAGAGGAGAGCGAGAGAGAGGGGAGTGGATATATGTGGAGATCGGGATACAGGACGGAGTAAGACAGGGTATACACTACTGTATAGGATTGTGGATAGATTGTTGTGTGTGTGTGTGTGTGTGTGTGTTTTCAAGTCAACCTCTGGGGGTACTGATCATCTGATGTTTCTATTACGACTGCATTTTGCTGCATTCAGTCCAGTTCCACATTCCCACTGCAAGGCAAGAGGGAGGAGTACTGACTACATAGAGCGCAAATTTGGGACTCAAGTCAACTAGTCTGTATTACAGAAGCTTATGGTAGAATGGTCTAGGAATGTTTCCCATCAGGTACTGTGCGCCTATGCTTACTTTCTACTTCTTGGGTTGGCTGTTCCTGATAGGGAGTGCTCCGATAGTACTCCGTAACTGGACTAATAACTCAGGGGCTGACCGGCACGAGCAGGCGGATGAGCACGGGAACATGGTAAATTTGGGGGGGGTGTAAGCTGATTGCTGGGCTGCCAGTGATCATGAAATAACAGTATTATTATTACCCGACCACGTAAGGTTTTACGACTATACTGGATTTGGGGGGTTGCCTCCCCGCACTAAGGAAGGGAAAAGAAAAGGGGCGGTGTTGTGTGTGTGTGTGTTTTGCTGTCCAGAGCAATCGGGAAGAACCGAATGCCGAACTGTGCCTGTCACCCCTGTTCAAAAGGATGCTACATAGTATGATTTCTGTGTAGGTGATTATCTGTTGTATTTTAAAGCAGTCGGACAAAGTCTGATCGGCATGCTGGGACAGGAGATATGATCGAAGAGTGACGACAGTAGGAATGAATGCATGCCATATGCAACCAGAATCTGGTGGTGGACTCAAGGGATGGGATGACAGTCGATAACACGGAGTACCCACGTGTGGATGGAGTTTTGATCACCGCCTGATCCAGCATGAGGATGTATCCAATCCGTGTCTGTCGGCTAGACACTACTGAACTGGTTCCGGTCTAACTTCTAGACCACCGAGTAGTTATCTAACTACCCCAATTCTAGCTGACTCTGTAAATAAGAATTACTGCACGAGCGTTGAGATATGGGTGTTGGGGAAGATCATTCATTATTCAGGCAGTTGTGGCCCCCCTCCATCTGGACGTCCTCGGCGGTACAGTGGATTGATCGGCCTTTTCTTTCCAGACAGCCCTTGGTATTTTCAGTAAAATGTTAGCATTCCATCCCAAGCAAAGCAGAGATATGATGCAGATTTCATTCCAAATAAGCTGACCTGGCCCCTTATGACCCCCCGGTTATATACCAACGCAGCAAATGTCGTACTGCATTGGAGAGGCGTGGACTGAAATCGCTAAACGGGCTGCCCCTCCAGTGTGCGAGCCAAACTCTCCAGCTAGCCGTCCGGCCCTAGACCGAGTCGGGAGTTAGAAGCAACCTAAGTAGCAACCTAATACATTCGGAGAGCGTGCTGAGTGGGGGAGAATGGGAAAGGTCGAGCTCCCCTGCTGGCTGCCGTTTTGCCCCTGAATTTCATCCAGCTCCAAAAAAGCTTCCCGAGCTGCTTCTCCGCCCAGTAGACGACGAGGTGCGGCGACAAAAGAAATTATAGAAGAAAGAAAAGGAATAAGGAAAATCAACTTTTGCCTCAAAAAGAAAAACACAAAAAAATAAATAACGAAACAACAAGAGGGTATCGGAGGACTCAGCAAGCTCTGAGACTCCCAACAAAAGTGACAGGAAAGTGAGAGGTCAAGTCAATTGGACTTTTTGTTTGCGCAACGAGTCGGTTCGGTGACAGGAAAGCATTGCCTGTTCTCCGTTTTCACTGGTCGATCATCATCTGCCCTCCAGCGCCGTCATCCTTTTGTGCCGTTTCTTTCTGTTCTCACCCTCTTCATCCTTCTCTTCTTCTGATATTATTTGATCTTATCGCAATTGTATGCGCCGCCTTAGTCGGACGCTGTGAGCAGGCTTCTCCTCAACTCTCCCTGGTAGGATCGTGAGTCAAAAAGGACAGACAGTCTTAAACCGTTTGTTCTTTCCATCAAAGCCCCGCTGCTTCTCTACAGGCGACGTGGGTTAAGATCGACAATCGCTTGCTGGGCTTGTGCATGTCGATTCTGTGATAACTGAGAAGCTGTGTCGTTTTTGATTGCACCTTTGGTCACCGACACTCTAACGTTGGTCGAGTATTTATTCGCTTCCTCGATTGAGGATCTGATCATTCGTTGAGGCAGTTGTGCTACACTGGACAAAAAGGAGGAGGAACACGCGACTGGTTCCAGAATAAGCGTGTAAGTTTGGTACGTTGATCATACCTACCTTACACCCGAAAATAATATGATCGTTCGACAATCCCGCAGAACCGCACAATCATTAGCTCAGTCTTGGAGACCGGTTCCAATTGTGTTTATGAGTTGGGACTGACTTCGTTTGTCTTTTGGGCTAGGGTGACTTAAAATCAATTGAACCCGTTCTGGGCCTTCCTATTCAAGATCGAACCCAAGAAGAACCCGGGTGCACTAAACTAACTGATCCTCTGGGACGAAAAGAGTGCGTCTATATCTGAGACACGATTCATTCCCTACGTCTCCACTTTTCTTTGGCAAATCCCCCCAATTGTGTTACAGCCAGTGAGTGATAAGGGTAGGGCGCCCATAATAAAAACCAATGGCAACCGCTTCACCAACACCCCGGACCCCGGGTCGGACTCAGCCTTCCGCAGAAGTCCCTCCTGTCGTCACGGATACCAAAGACCAACGCCGTACATCTTCCTTGGGTTTTCTTCGTCGATCCAAGTCCATTGAGATTTTAGGTGAAAGACGCTCGTCCGGCAGCAAGAACGGGAAGAAGATGCCGAAGGCTCAGACGGCGGAAGAAGAGGCTCGCCGCCAGCGCGAGTCAATGATGTACCAGCAACCTCCGCGTCTACCTGATCTCTCGCCGGCCCCAGTTCTTGAGACCTTTGGCGGCGATGAGCGCCGGGACACTGTTGCTGCACTTGCAAGCCAGCCCGACTCATCGCAGCAGCAAGCTGTGCCCCGCAGTACGATAAGCACGCCAGTTGCCCCAGAACCGAGCGACGCCAATGCACGAGCAGAAAGCATGACACACCGTGGACGCTATAGCTACGCAAGCAGTGCCGTCAGTACTGTCAACAATCCGCGCCGGTTGCGTCGGCGCAAGGATCCCACCCCGTACAAGTAAGTCGCACTGTCTACAGTCAATTGCTGGCTGGGGTCAAGTTCTAATATGCTTCTAGTGTCCTTGTCGTTGGCGCGAGTAACTCGGGCAAGACCTCGTTTCTCAATTTCCTCAAAAAGTCCCTGGAATTGCCGCCCCACAAGCACCCCTCCCGCCTACCAGAGGAAATCGCATACCAGGCTCGCCAATCCCCCGCCAACGAGGGCTACGTTTCCCACTATCTGGAGACAGAGATCGACGGCGAACGAGTTGGTCTGACCCTGTGGGACTCCCAAGGCCTGGAGAAGAACATCGTTGACATCCAGCTACGAGGGGTGACTGGGTTCCTGGAAAGTAAGTTCGAGGAAACGCTAAGTGAGGAAATGAAGGTTGTTCGGTCACCTGGAGCTCGAGACACCCATATACATTGCACCTTTCTGGTCCTGGATCCAGTCCGTTTGGACCAGAACATAGCGGCTGCAGAGCGGGCTGCACAGGGAACTCCAAGGGCAACCGATACACCTGTCATCGGTGTTCTTGACGAGCGTCTTGATATTCAGGTCCTGCGCACCATAGTGGGCAAGACCACAGTTGTCCCGGTTATCAGCAAGGCCGATACGATCACTACAGCCCACATGGCATACCTCAGGAAGGCTGTCTGGGATAGCTTGAAGAAAGCCAATATTGATCCGCTGGAGATCCTTTCTTTGGATGACCAGGAAGAGTACACATCTTCTGAGAGCGATGATGAGGACGAAGAGGCGCAGGGTCAAGATACCGAACAGGATGCGGAGGCCAGCGCTGCGAACGAGGAAGGTGCAGAGCCCCGGTCTCCCCGTTCGCCTTCGCAACGCAGCCAGAGCACGCGCAAGTCTTCCGGTTCCCAAGCCGTCGTTCAGCATATCCCTTTCACTATCTTGTCCCCTGATCCACATTCGCTCAGGGCTGGCGACGAGCCTGTTGGGCGCAAATTCGCCTGGGGGTTCGCTGACCCGTACAACGCCGAGCACTGTGATTTCCTCAAGCTGAAGGAGGCTGTATTCAACGAATGGCGCTCTGACCTCCGCGAAGCGAGCCGTGTGGTCTGGTACGAGAGGTGGAGAACCAGCCGCTTGAACCGTAATGTTGCCGTGGCCAGCGCTGCACCCCAGAAGAAACAATATGCGGGGAGAACTGGTCCAGATGTGCGCCGGTTCCGCTAATGACTTGCAGCCGGTCATCGTCCAATACCCCTTCAGCATAGCATATCTTGTTTCGCGAACCTTTTCTTATTTTTGTTCGTGTGGACTAATTTTCGACCCTTCTTGTCACTTGCTGCTCGCGGTCGCGACCCTGCACCGTCCTGGACCCGGAGGGATACTGTGTAGTTTTTGACTAATGACGTTAATGCCGACTTGTCTCATTGACTGCCCAAGCCCTCTAGCGGAGAATTGTTGGGAATTTTGGCCGAAAGTGCCAATAATATGGAAAGAAAAGATACCCCTTATCTGCCTTGAATGGGCCCGGAACTCATGAGCGAAGCGTCTCAGCATGTTGTGTTTTCTTTATTCCGAAGTCGCCTGACTTGGACAGTGTATTTTCTATTTCCCATTCGCCTCAGAGCATAGTTGAGGGAAACACCCAATTTCCTATGTATTTGCGCAATTGTACTGAATTGAGTGACCTTTTTACTTTTTCTTTTTTATGAATTCTCGCGAGACTATGCTTCTATTCCTACCTGCCTGTGATATCAAACTTGGTGTTTTAGTCACTCCACATCTGCACAAGCCCGATCTTGTGTGCCCAACGCAGCATCTGGCTGAGTTGGTCAAGTCACTCTTCCCTTTTATGTTTTCTCTCCCGCGCTCTACTTTCTGACCGTTTTTAAAAACCTATTTTCCATGTTCATGTATTCTCCCATAATTTCTGCGGCCGTTTGCCACGATAAAGAGCCACTATCCAGCCTTTGATATCCTGCGGTGCCTGTCACTGGGCCACGCTTCGTGTCCCAGATCTTCTATTTTGGTCTATTAGCCAACAGTCTCAGCTGATGCTGTTGTAGACGTTGAACCGGCTCTTATTTGTCGACGGGGTCGCCGCTTGCCTTATGCACTGCTCGGCTTTATCTGTCTGAACCGTCCTGTCACTCGATCGTCGACCTATGAAGGAAAAGGATCATTGATTTCCAGCCCAGCCGGAGCTCAGAAGGCCAGTCCCGTAGTCAGGAAGCAGTAAGATTGATTGCCTGATTTTTCTGATTGTCAGTCATCCGAATGAATCGCCAGTAGTTTTAGAACCGGTGGACGGCGCCCGCCAGCTAATCCCACGCCATGTCAGGATGCTGCACCTTCGAACCCTTTCCTGCTTTTCTGCAGGCTTAAGACGGCGGGATCGGCCAGGCTGAGTACGGGACGACCAATGACGCCTCGTTGCGCGAGGGGTTCGTCCAGCTGCCGGCGGAGGGTATACGAGCGCTAGAGCGACGTAAAGAGGGGCGGTTTGACTCACGGTCTAGCCGGCAGGAATGTGGATTCTGGACCCCAAGCTTTCTCAGCCGTCATTCGTGAGACCAGTGGATATCTGTCGCACATTAATATCGTGTACAGTGGGCCGGCGTTGCGCTCGCAAGGCTGCAGGGTACTACTAACACTGTACAATACACAGGACAGTGTGCGGCTCCTTCCAGAGGCGTTGGTTGCCTCGAATGACGGTCTGCTCCTGCAAGAAATTGGGATGGAAAAGTAGCAACCTTTGGAGGAATAACGTGAATCACTGATGCTCAGCACCAATGATGAAGCTCCGTGCCCTTATCCTGCAGTCCCACTACACATAAAGTGGTTGCTTGAAACTCCGACTGGGCCAATTTCCCCAGCTGAACTCTACGCGATCCCGCCGATGATCAGTCGTCGCTGTGTCTCCCTCCCACCACCACCTGCTGCTCTTGGCCGCTTCCCCCGACAAGCAGTGCCACTCTCTCTTCACTTCTCTTCCTCTTCCTCTTCTTCTCTTCCTTCTGCCAGTTCTTTACTTCGTTCTTCCTTGCGCTCTTCTTCTCAGTCCCCCATTCAAGCTAACCGAGCTAACCTACGCTCTCAACGGTAACCTGAGAACTGTGTCCTCCGTGCAAAGCTAGATCCTAGTCTGCACCGTATCTTGGCTTCTCTTTTGTGGGCGATCGGCTGTCGCACTTGTCGCACTTCACCCACCCGTGTGGTTCATTCCCCAGCCTTGATCCATGTCGCTCCAAGTAGGCGACCCATGGTCGCGAGGCCGTTCCAAGTCACCAAGCGGCCGTATCCGCGAGCGTTCCAAATCTCGCGATTATCGCGATCCGTCCGTCGGAGATCCCCGCAGTTATTACACCTCTGATTTTGATGATGGAAAGCTCCGCGCTCGATCACGCAGCAGAGGTGTAAGCCCAGGCGGCGCCCATCGGATTAGCACGCGACATGGCGCTGCTGGTCCCGATTTCCAGTCCGATGGACGGGAAGCCTACCTGCGACCCGAACACGGCCGCGATCATTATTATCAATCCGATTCGGGAGAAAGCAAAGGGACAAGGCGCGACCCCGGGCCGCGGAATTCACGCCATCGCCTATCTGTTCACTACGAAAGCGAGTCTTCGCTCGACTCGCTGAGTTCGGATGATGATGATGCGCTTGCATACGGCGATCTTCCCGGGAGTCGCGACAACAAAACATACGGAATCTCAGGTATCAAGCGTTATATGCCCAAACTTGGTTCTGTACGTCGCAAGGATCCTGCCATGATGTCTGGGGCTCTTAACAGCGATGCAGCCCACGGCAGTAGGCCATCGCACTCTGGAAGCTCTTCGAAGGAGGAAGTCAGAGGTAGTTACGCAAACCCCGAGCCTTCTCCCTACGGCGGCTATCCTGCATCATCCACGGCTCAGGCCAACTGGGCACCGGTCCCGGAGTGTGAGCGACCGGGCTTCGTGCCGCCAACTTCTCAAGCGCAAGGCCCATCCATGCCCGGGGCGTTTCCGTATTCTGCAACCACTGAGCCCCCTGTACCTGCTACAACCGCAGCCGCCGGGGCCTCCTCGGTACGCTACGTGACTCCACAGGGGTTGCAGGAGACTTATTCGTCTTTTAATGGCCGTCCACTGTCGATGCCTGGGGGTAACGCCTACACTCATGTGGCTTCGGCACATCAGCGCACTGCTTCGAGTGATGCGACAGTCAAGACACCCTACGCTGCCCCGCCTCAGTACCAATACGCGCACATTGATCCCAATGTTAAATATGCTTCTAAGAGCGCAGCAGATAGCGCAGCCAAGCCAGTCGCATACTCCGCAACACCTCAATTTTCCACCAAAACCGGGGCTACTGCAGCAAATCAGCCACAGGCGACCGGAGTCAAATATTCTGCTAACCCTCAGTTCTCTAAGCCTACCACCAGCTCGGGCAGTGGGATGGAGTACGTCGAGATAGCGCCTCGTACCACCACACGACCCCACAGTCGCTCCGTCTCTTCTGTCAACAACCTCTCGGTCGAGGGCCCCGACCCCACCCGCAGGCCTGTCAGTCCAATGCTGGAACCGTACAAGGGCACGTACCAGAGTATATCACCCATGCCCTCGCCGATCATCATTGCCCCCAAATTGGACGGCGATATTTCCGATATGGATCCTCTTGAGTATGATTCAGATGAAGAAGTCAGGGTACATAGGCGGAAGAAATCCAAGGATGACCGGGATCGTACGAAATTGACCATTGAACGCCCCAAGAGGGAGAGCAGCCGAAAAAGGGAGAGCAGCCGCGTGCGGTACGAGCATCGTGCTTCTGGGGAACTAGAGAATGTCGTGGTGAGAACCCCCAGTAGCAGCCAGAAACGCGTGTCATTCTATGATGCGGGTCCGGATGCCGCAGTGCTTTACGATGCCCTGGAACGGGGACGTCCCGATAAAAAGGCCCTGATCCGCGTGCTGCCGCGTTTGAGTGCAGACGAAATCATGGAACTCCGCGACGAGTACAAAAGACACAACAAGCTGCATGGGAAAGGAATCAACATTGCCAAGCTCATCCGCCTTAGGGTCGGAGTCGATGCGTTTGGCAAGGCGTGCCATGCCACCGCTCTTGGTCGCTGGGAATCGGAAGGCTTTTGGGCGAACTGCTATTATCAGTTGAGCAGCTCTAGGCGTGAACTCCTGATCGAATCTCTGTTTGGTCGCACCAACCGAGAGATCCGCGAGATCAAGAAGGGCTTCCAGGATTCGCGATATAAAGACAGCCTGGAAAAGTGTATGAAAGCCGAGTTGAAAGGAGACAAGTTCCGCACGGCGGTGCTCCTTGTCTTGGAAGAGAGCCGGCAGAGCGAGCGTGATCCAATTGATATGCGTCTGGTGGATGAAGATGTGCACAACTTGTATGCCGCGCTAATGACGCCCCATGGAGGAGAGACGCCTATGATTTACATTATTGTGCGGCGGAGTGACTCGCACTTACGGGAGGTCCTACGAGCGTATGAAAAGAGATACGGCCACAATTTTGCCAAAGCCATGATTAGCAAATCCCGAAACCTGGTGGTATGTCTCCGAAAAAGTTATCATTCTCGAACGTTGTCGATGGACTAACTAGGACTACAGGGAGAGACTCTGGCACATATTCTCAATGGAGCCATCAACCGGCCGATGCGCGATGCTCAGCTCCTCCACCAAGCCCTTCGCGAGTCCCGCCCGGGGAAGGAGCGGTCAGAGCTCCTGATCTCGCGCCTGGTCCGGCTGCACTGGGAACCGCGACACCTGGAGCGCGTGAAGAGCGACTTCAAGCGGCGATACGGGCAGCGCCTGGAATCGGCCATCGAGGAAGAGGTGATGACCAGCAGCGGTGAGAGTGATTGGGGGGAGTTCTGCATCGAGTTGGCGCGCAGTTCAAAAGTCTTGGCTAGTCGGGATTACTAGGACTCTTTTTCTCTCTCTCTCCCCCTCCCTCTTTCTTTCTTTCTTCGAGTGAAAGAGTGAGCGAGTGAGTGTATCTACGCCACTCGCTGTTCACGATTTACGATGGCCAGAGGAACAGTATGATGATGATGCTACTCTGACATGAGCGTTTCGACTGATGATAACGACCATGATGATCAAAATAATGATGACGACGCAAATGATAACGATGCGGTGAAAGTCTTATGTCTTTTCGGGAGATATTGGAGATAGATTGTTTACCATTAAGTATCAAGAAAACCACAATACCTACTCGTCTCGGATCGGGGGGTGAGGCGAGAGATGCGGCTGGACTGGAAAATTAGCGAATCCACCGTGGGGTTGGGGCCCAAACTGACTAGGGAGCCCCTAGACTAACCACAGTCTAGAGAGAGTAGCGCATCTCCGCCGTCCCTCAACAGGGTCAGAACTTGGTTAGCCCCCCTGATACATCAGGAGCTGACTCTGTGGATTTTAGGATAGTTAGCCAATGATATTCAGTGTTTTTGGAGATCCCTGAGTATTCATCTAAGACCATAACAAAGTATCGATTTACTATTTATGTATTCAATTGAGAGAGTTTTCCACCTGGATCGATCTGAGATCTTGTAAGGCGACGAGGGCCAAGCCAAGCAGCGGACCCGCCGCGACCGAGCGGAAAGAAGATGAGGATTGAAGAAAGACCCTGTCACACACCCTCTCCAGACCCTTAATAACTCGGAATATAGTCACTCCAACTCCCCTTTCTCTATCTTCCTAATCTACCTAACTACAGAACATGGTCCGATAGCTGACTCCTTACAGGCAAGCAGGCCTACGTCAGCAGTTCCGCCATACTAATCCAGCCATGCTATTCTTGTCCAGTGTGCCGAGATTCAACCCAAGCCACCGGGGCTCTCTAGTGGTGGGTGCGGCATTGCAGGCAACATTGGCCGTCAGTCAGCTCTGCCCTATTGGATCGCTCGCCCCAAGTGTACGTGGGTGCGAACATGTTTAGCGCTCTCTCCTGGTTCCATCTTGGTTCCCTCTCCTGACTTATGGCAGAAGTGGTGGGTGTGTCTGGACGGTGTTTGGAGACCTGCGCCGATCTTCGGGCCCCAGTCGAACAACTAACTCGACTATCTATCTGGGTCCGCGGCTTGGATTTTGGACACTCCAACCCGTATAAGGCGCGTGTATCTGCAAATCAGCCTCTGATGATTTCCTGCGCCATGGCTGATCTAGTTTTCCTTTTTCTCTCTCCTCACCTTCTTCCCCTTCCTCTTCCCTTCTCCGCCCCTGGCCTGTTCCTCGTCCGCTCGTTGGGTTTTTGCTTTGCTGGGAGGGTTCATCACTCTCCGCCCGAACCATGATTTGGTGTCTGTTCGCCTTGCTCTTTTCGCAATTCGCTCTTGCGCAGCGCCACGATGAGGATCTTATGTCTTTTGTGACAGTGAGTTTCATCTTTCCTTTTTTTGAAAGCTAAGTATGCCATGTGTTTGTTCTCGTGCTCACGATGATCGCCTCAGCTCCCCGAAGTTCGAGCCCTGAAATGGGAAATCACTCACCACGACCGGGACCGCGCAGCACCGGGATACTGGTTTGTTGCTCCCTACGGCATGATCGATCCCGAATCCCCGACTCGTAAGTATCTGCAGTATCAAGTCGGGCCCTATATCTATGACCAAGATGGCGTAAGACTCTACTACCCCACTGGTTTTCGAATCAGTCGTCTTGTCAACATGACTGACTCAATCGTGGCGAGCAGGTTCTCATCTGGGCCGGATCCCCCATGTTCGATAACCGGAACACCTTCGACTTCAAAGCGGTACACAATATTGACGATAAACCTCACTTGTCCCTGATTGCGCAACGGTCCTTCGATGAAACTGTCCCGGGTAGCGGCCTTATCTTGAGTCAGCATTATGAGGTGGAATCGGAGGTCTTCAAGCTTAACGATACTTGGGAATTCAATGTTCACGAGTTCAAAGTCATGGATGGAGGCAAAACAGCCCTGGCCTGTGTCTACCAGTCGAAAATGCTGGACATGGCTGATGTCGGCCGTCCGGGGGAACAGAAGCTTTTCCTGACGGGTGGATTTGCAGAATTGGATTTGGCTACCGGTGCACCGCTGTTCGAATGGGACTCGTCCGATCACCTGGGCTTGCATGAGACCGACCGCTTTCACACCTGGGAGGAGCCTATGGGCCAATGGGGATTCGACTCGGTGCATATGAATGCAGTCGATAAGAATGAGGCTGGCGACTACATCATCTCGATGCGCTTCACCGATACTATCTATATGATCTCCGGCGTAGACGGCCGCGTGATGTGGCGACTGGGTGGCCCTGAAACCAACTTCATCCAGGACTTTGTCTTTTCCAAGCAGCACGATGTCAAATTCGTCTCGTCGAACGGGACGCACCATATCATTTCGTTCCTGAATAACGCCTCCGACGAGATTACCACCGACGAGACCGTATCGTCAGGCCTATTCGTCGAGCTGGACACGACCGCCAACCCGATGACCGCCCGATTGATCGCCCGCTACAACCGTCCCGACGGCCAGCTATCTCGACTCCGCGGCAACACCCAACTCCTCCCCAACGGCAACGTATTCGTTGGCTGGAGTCAATCAGGCTACCAGAGCGAATTCTCTCCAGAGGGAGACGTCTTGATGACCGCCCAGTTTGCATCGGACCGCTTCTCGACCTACCGCGCATACAAATACGAGTTCACTGGCCGGCCTCGTGCGCCGCCCGATCTTGTAGCGTCCGTATACGGCACAACCGAGGACGATCTAACCACGATCTTCCACGTCAGCTGGAACGGCGCCACTGATGTAGCCGCCTGGAACTTCTACGCCCAGGCATATGACGGCGGAGCCCCCGTGCTTATCGGCAATGTCAGCAAGACCGACTTCGAAACCATGTTCATTGCCCATGGCTTCCTCGACTGGGTATCTGCCGCGGCTGTCGACCACCAAGGCAACGTGATGGGTACCTCCGCCGTACATCGCACCCAGACGCCCGATAACTGGGAGGCCGCTGGATTCGTCGGATCATCAAAGGCTCCTTCCCCGATTAACCCGTCGAGCATCTACAAGGAGGCCCAGGCGGGCGCGGACCACTCCTCTGCCTTGTTGTCGGACGGTGATACCAAGGACCTCCTTGCGGCGCTTTCTCAAGCGTATCAGGTCGTGCGTGGTCTTGGGAATCTGCTTATTTTCATTCTGGTTGTCTCGTCCTTCGCGGGAGTGCTTTTGGGCGCGTTTTGGGTCCTTCGGAGGAGGAGGATTCAGCGCTCGCAGCCGTACCGACATGTGCCTTCGGAGGAGAGTTTTCCTATGGAGGAGACGCCGTTGCGGAATAATGCTTCGGATTAGAGTTGACGGATTGAAAGGAAAAAGAGACTGTTCCATTTTGTGTATATTTTATTTAGTATAGCTGCGACGATTCTTGTATATAGATATGTACCTTTGCATGTGTGTCAGTATTCCCCTGGTTATTTGTCTGGTCTGGATATTATTTGGAGTAGGATAGAGGCATCATCTGTAGACAGTTCTACCTGAGTGAGAAGAGAATTCCCACGCATGTCGATGAAATAAAGGTATGCTCTCCTAAGCAGTAATTCGGCCCGATATTCTTAGTCGCCAACGCAATGAGTGAGAGTAATGGCGCGATTCTCGGAGTTGCGGACTATTTGTTATCTAGCCAGTAGTATCTCCCTACTTCATGCTTTGTCTCCAGTCGACAATAGCATATGTATTGTATGCAGCAGTAGAACTTAGTTGTCGAGACTAGTTTTGTAGTTTGAGACATTAGTTATTAGTAGTGGCATTAGTAGTAGAATGGTTTTGTTGATTATAGAATAATTATCTATTCATTAGTTGTTGAAGAACTTTAAGGATGCTACTGCAGTAGATAGTTACTAGCAATCAGCTAGCCTGTCTTTGCTTTTATTCTTCATTTTCTTCGTGTCAGTCAACACGACATTGTTGGTGGGTCGGGTTGCATCCATGGTTCGGAGGATGTTGGTTCTGGGAATGAACAATCAAACAAGCAAACAATCAAGCCATTGTTCCTGGATTACCCGTGGATACTACCCCCCGACCGCAACTATATTGTAGACCAATGTGGGAGCGATGTCTTGGTTATTATGCATTCTGAAGCTGTCTGCGCTTCGTGTATGCTACCACTGATGTCTGTGAGACACATGGTGCAGCATACTACTTGTGCTGTCCCGATGTTCTGCAAGAACATCAGATCATGCTGCTGGTTGTTGATCGATCGCTGCATTGACTCGCAGTCAAACCCCTGTGGCAAAGATCAAGCACAAAAATCTGAAAATAGAACAGCACAAAAAGCAATGTGGGCTTATTGTTGCCTGGTACCTGCATTGGCGAGGTGACCGATCAATTTTCGGTGGAACGATCTGGGATCTTGAGCTGGGAATCTTACTGAGAGTAGAATAGCTGGTGAGGAGAAGCCCGGCCAGAACTCCGCGTCGGTCAGCCTGCCGCCATCCGATCCCCGGGGAGGTCAAGGCGTCCATCTCCAAATCTCTCTCCCTCATCTCCACATCTTCAGCGCCATGGTCGATGCTCAGTGGTCGAGTGCAGTCACACTGCAGCCATGCGGACCTCTTCCCGGTACCTCTTCCTCTGACTGGTGGACTTCATGGTTCCTGGACGCAGGGGAATGAGGGGGAACCCCCGAGGTATCTATTTTCTCACATGATGCTATCACAAATGTCGGTCACACTGACGGGCTCCAGTTATTCTGCTTGTCCACCCGCTGTAGGTTCGAGTCCACGCCGATGCTGGCCGTTTAGCTTTGCTTTCCTCCCCTTACTGAAAACTGTCGTGGGGCTGCGATCGATATGGGTTGTGACTTCGATGGGATATCCGGTCTGGCGGTGACTGATCGACTCCGGATGTTGACTTTCGATGGCCACGATACGATATATGATTTACCCTCCGGGTGCAGCAAATTCAGAGTTCTGCAGGAGGACACCGTAAGAACTCTTGTTCGGTGGGAGGATCGATTGGCACCGACGCCATCTTACCTCCTGCCGTTTTCAGACGGCCTCCTTTTCACATGGAGGATGCGTGTCTTCCAACAAAGTTGTTTGTCAGTGGTTTCACCCTCTTGCCGGCCGCATCCACTTCATGTCTCCGCTGCGATAACTTCGGTGAAATGCCTTGTCACCTGTATCCTCGGTTAATCTATAGTTATTGCTAGTGTGGACTCATGATATTGTCACTCGGCCATATCCGCTTTCAGTAAGTAGTCATTTGCACCCGTGCCGCTTGCAAAGACCATGGGGCCTTGCTTAACATTGTTTAGTCCAGTTGCGTTCCTCAAGGCCCCAGTCCATGGGCTCACCTGGATTTCACGACAGTATATTTCTCGAGCTAGTGGCGTCCTGCTTTGACCCATTGATTCTCTTCTTGGCTGATTCATTTGCTTTTGGCCCGAGGCTGTCCTGCAAGCGTAGCGTTGTGTATGGGAAATGGCTCCGCGAGACCACATACCTTAATTAAACACTTCTTGGTAAGACTGGATCACACTCAGCCACGGCCCCCCCAATACCGTCCCCCTTTCTTCCATGAATAACATCTTTGCTTTTCTCGGACATATGGATGCAGACCGCATGGGTCCTGTCCACTCGGAGGCTGACAGGTCAGACGACGCTGGGAGGTAATTTCTTATCGCGCAGTTCCATGCCGTCTTCGAGAACTTGGTTATATTTTATTTTTGACTGGACTCTCCTGACGATCAGGTTGTTGCTTTTGATTCAAATATGCCCCCATTCCCTCCTTTCTTCCCGGAATGCTGAATCGATTGCCTACACCTTGAAGTGTGCCCGACATTCCAGTCCCCATTCCAGGTGCCACATATCTCCTTATATCTAAAGAACCTTAAGTGTTTTGGCATTGCCTTTCCCGTGGGGAAATAAACACAGAAGGAGTACTGCTATAAAGGACTATGTTTGCCGATTGATTGTCTTGCAGTCAAAATTCATAATGTATCAATTTTTCATAAGTTTATTGGTGACGGTGCTGGCCTCTTCGGCCAGGGCTACCTCTGTCTTCTCGCCTGCCCGTCCTCCTGCGATACCGCTGGCTGTCAAATCGCCTTACCTGAGCACCTGGCTGTCTGCAGGGAGCGATGGAGGCAACGGTGGCTATCTTGCGGGAGAATGGCCGATTTTCTGGTCGTAAGTAGTCCTGCGTATGGTATTTGGTCCGGAGCAAAACGGAGGCTGATTCTTGCTGTTGGATTAGTGGCCAGATTACTGGCTGGGCTGGAATGATTCGTGTTGATGGCAGTGCTTACACCTGGATGGGAATCCCTGGACCGGCGACTGTGAACCAAACTTCCTATGAGTACACGTCTACGAAAAGTATCTTCACCATGAATGTCGCCGACAAGGTGGAGATGAATATTACGTTCCTTTCGCCAATTACACCAAACGATTACAAACGCCAGTCGCTCGTTTTCTCCTATGTCGATGTGCAAGTTGAATCTCTTGATGGCCAGGCCCACGATGTGCAGCTGTATGCTGATATTTCGGCGGGTGAGTATTTGCCCTACTTGGCGGAGATGCCTCCGCGTGGCAATAGGATGCTCATTGTCTGACTTCACATAGAATGGGTGTCGGGAGACCGGACCACGACTGCAACATGGGATTACGGTACTACCGATAATGGTGTCGCCTATCACAAAGTCAGTCGCCAAACCCAGCTCGCTTTCTCCGAGGTCAGTGACCAAGGAGAATGGGGAGACTGGTACTGGGCCACAGACAACAGTGAAAACTTGACCTACCAGTCTGGTATAGCTGATAATGTCCGCGCAGCATTTGCTGCGAACGGAACGCTAGGCGACTCACAGGATTCTGACTATCGTGCCATATCTACCGACTGGCCTATCTTTGCATTTGCTCATGACCTTGGATCTGTGGAATCCGCAGTCTCGGTTCTATACTCTATTGGTCTGGCACAGACCGACGCAATTCAGTACGAAGGAAGTAGCAGTGGATCCACCATTCTACCTTCGCTGTGGACCAGCTATTTCAGCACGGGGCCGGAAGCTGTAAGTTTCCACGAGATGAATAACTCTAGGGCTATACTAATGCCGCTTTCAGCTGGACTTCTTCCATAATGATTATGCTACATCCTCATCGCTCTCGTCGGACCTTGATACTCAGATAGCCCAGGATTCCATTGCTGCAGCTGGACAAGACTACCTGACAATCACTTCTCTCACGGTTCGTCAGGCTTTTGGTGCATGCCAGCTGTGCGGAACCCCGGACAACACCTACCTGTTCATGAAGGAAATCTCGTCCGATGGAAACGTGAACACGGTCGACGTTATCTTCCCAGCACACCCCATCTTCTTATACACGAACCCTGAGCTTCTTAATCTGCTGTTGAAGCCACTTTTCGAGATCCAGGAGTCTGGGAATTACCCCAACGCATACGCCATGCACGATGTAGGGAGCCACTATCCCAACGCTACTGGCCATCCTAAAGGCGATGATGAGGCGATGCCACTGGAAGAATGTGGCAACATGGTTATCATGGCCTTGGCATATGCGCAGAAGGCAAGCGACACGGATTATCTGTCCCAGCATTATACCTTGCTCAACCAGTGGACGGCGTACCTTGTGGAGGATGCAATCTACCCTGCCAACCAAATCTCGACAGATGACTTTGCAGGCAGCTTGGCGTATGTGCAAACCCCCGCCTCATATGAGTCTTAGATTCTAACAACAGGCTTAGGAACCAGACCAACTTGGCCTTGAAGGGCATCATCGGTATCGAAGCCATGGCTGTCATTAGCAACGAGACTGATCACTCTGCTAATGGAGCCAACTACACTGCCATTGCTCATAATTACATTGACCGATGGCAAATTTTGGGCATCGCACACAATGCCAACCCTCCTCATGCAACACTTGCTTATGGCTCCAACAACAGCCACGGTATGTTTTCCTTGAATTCATACCAAAACTTAAATGCTAACAGTCTTGCAGGTCTCCTATACAACCTCTATGCTGATCGCGAGCTGGGCCTAAACTTGGTCCCACAGTCCGTATACGACATGCAGAGTACATTCTACCCCACTGTTCAACTAGAGTACGGAGTACCGCTCGACACTAGACATGAATACACAAAAGGTGAGCTTTACAAACCCACGGTGGTGATATACTTACTAATCTATTCTGCGCAGCCGATTGGGAAATGTTTACTGCGGCCATTGCATCAACCAGTACTCGAGACATGTTCATGCAGCTTCTATCAAAGTGGATCAACGACACACCCACAAACTACGCAATGACAGATCTCTACGATGCAGTTGGCGGGGGGTGAGTACTAACAGGAAAATAAAACTTGACTTCAATTAGCTAACCTATCCATTCCCAGCTACCCAACCAACGTCTTCATCGACCGCCCCGTCGTGGGAGGTGCCTTTGCCTTGCTCCTGCTCAACCAAGGCAACTAATTCTCTCGTTCTATTTCGACTTATCCTTGCAACTTTTGCATAATATTCCCTGCTTGGTTCAGTGGAGCCATTCCATTCTTCTTCAGCATTCGATGTGCAGGTCACTCGTTATACATTCATATTGAGCTCTCGATTGTTACTATTGTTGTATATTGCTAAAGCAGGGATATTGCCCCCGTCTTCTTACCACTTTCGTTTTTCTCTTATCAGTGGCTACTACTGTTACATGCAGAGGGGCTACAGTGCATTGGGCAACATCGAGTACATAATTATCTTCATAGGCCGCTGCAAATATTATTCTATTGTCTTTCACTTTCTTACCCCTAGTATAAGGTAAAGAATTAGACTGTCAGATCGATAGACAAATACGTGGTTGCATTTGGCTATATACTGGAGCTATTCGTGGAAACATAGATCTGGTTCTCGTTGAACTCCAGGAAAGACATGAACTTTTGGCGCAGTAGACCACATGATTCATAACCATCATTCATCCTGAGCCACTCTAAAGAGTAGGAGAGTTCCTACAGACTCACAGCACGTCGTGAGCGAGTTCATCATCAGCAGTCGCCGACGCAGCAGAAATGACAGATGAATCAGTCCGTCCATCGAAAGAGCGAATAAGATCTAGAGACACAAGTTAGTGATACGAGTATCCATAAGAGGAGAAATACATACCGTAATACAACATCATCGCCTCAAGATGAATATCAATATCGATCCTCTCATCAACAGTATGAATATTCAGCGCTTTACCCGCCCTCGACGGACTCCACCTGTAAATATTCCTCGACAAAGCCCAGTAGAATCTCGTATCCGTATTCCCGGTCATGATGTCGCCGCTCACGACGACCTTTCTGCCCTCGAGACTAGGGACAGATTCGAAGACCGAGCGAGTGACGCCCGAGAAACGGGCCCAGACGGCGTCGGTGTCGATGTCCGTTGGGCTGACCGGGGCGGGGCTGAGGGCGCCGCTGAGGGTAGTAAGAGTGAGGTGGTTGTTGAGGGAGGGGTCGACGGTGTCGCTTTCCGGGAAGGCCGTGAGGGAGAGGTTATATTTCTTGACGATGGGGGAGATGATCTCCACGGCGCGGTTCTTGATATCGTCTGGGGTTTGGTGCAGAGCGATGCGGTAGTTGACGAGGGCGCTGATTTTCTCGGGGAGAGCGTTGGATTTGACGCCGCCGTTGATGATGTCTGCTGCTTGGGAGGTTTGGAGGATGAAGCGGAACTTGTCGCCGCGCGAGGAGGCCAGTTTCTCTGCTAGGGAGATGTAATCGCTTGATTGGAGGGCAGAGGCAAGCCACGGTTCGACTTGCGAGGGGGAGTGGCGGACTTGGCATTCGAGCATTTTGCGGGTCGGGTGGTGAGTGTCTAGGACGGGGACGAAGAGGTCCTGGCGTTCTAGCTCATAGATGATCTCGGCGATGATGCCGATTCCCGTGTGTGAAGGGGGCACGGAGCTGTGGCCGCCTGGTACGGCCAGAGTGAGCACAACGTCGATGCTGCCCTTTTCGCCGACGCCGGGGAGAGCGTAGACGACGCCGTTGTTGTTGTCGTCTAGAACTTCGAGGCCCATGCCGCCTTCGTCGAGGACAAATTCGAAGCTGTCCGGTCCGTATTTCTTCTCAAGGAATTTGGCGATGGATCCGGCGCCGAGGAAGCCGTGGGATTCTTCGTCGAATCCGAAGGCCAGGACGACTGTGCGCGTTGGCTCCCACTTTTGGGAGAGTAGGTCTTCAACGACGGACATGAGACCGATCAGGACGTTCTTGCAGTCGCTGGCACCGCGGCCCCAGAGCCATTCGCCGTCGTAGTGACCGTCGAAGGGGGGATAGGTCCAGTCGGCAGGGTCGTTGATGGGCACGACGTCCTGGTGTGCGGTGAATAGCAGGGGCTTGAGCGAGTCATCTGTGCCATTGAGGGTGAAGACGAGACCAAATCGGTTGATGTGATCTACGCGGGCGTAGGAGTGGCTAGATTGCGTTAGATGGAGCCATGAAGACGGGGACTGGGGACGTACGTGAGGGGAAAGAGGGTCTGCAGGAGCTTCTGGAAGTCGAGGAATGGGGCGAACTTCTCATCGTAGGGATCCTTCATGTAGTCGTCGATCGCGGTCGGGACTTGAACCGCCCTGGAGAGACGATTGACTTGGCGCGACTTGAACGAGGCATCTTCTACGAACTTGAGAGCTGGAAAGAAACCGTCGTCAGGAACCTCAACTTTGGGTGCCAGCGGACAGAAGCCGTCGGTGTGCTCTCCGAAAGTGAGAGAATCGAGGATCTGCTGCGGCGAAGGGATGCTAAGGGCTGCAATTGAAGGGGCAAGCAGCCCTGCGACAAGGGGAAGCAATTGAAACTTGGTCATCTTCGATGCCGAGAGCACTTTCTGCAGAAGACAGGAACCCTGGGGGAATCGGAGGATAATAATGAGGAGAAGACAGGGCCGAGGCTACGTCAAAACATGGGGTTATCTTATCGCAGAGTTGCGCAATCATTGCCGTGATAGCCTTTCCCCTCTCCGTATCGCTCGGGTTGATAAGTTTGGCGGTCGGAAAGCGGATGGAACCGCTCAGCTTGGGGAAAGAATTGCCATAGCAGGAAGGTCGAGGCAGGCGAGATGGAAGAGGCAGAGAGCAATGTTGGGGGGGGCTGATAGCATGCAGTAAAAGGTGCAGTGATGCATTAGATTTGAGTATATAGCGGATAACTTCACGAAGGCATTGGAATTGCGTTGCAATTGCAGTGGCATCTGCATTGACCAGAAAGACCTTCGAAGTATTATTTCCCATCGTAATGTCAATCGACACTCAGCATAGCATCGGCCGAGCTCCGTCCAGCAGCGACTAGATAGTTAGTAATTTAGTGATCCTGCTGGATGGTGACAAATCAAGGGATGCAATGTTAGTCATTAGTCTCACAAGGATTGCCAATAGCGACACCCCTTTCGTTCACTTGTTGCATATTATCGTCGGCCGGCAACCTTCACAGTCAACATTGACTGGTGGGAGTTCCACAGCCCGGGACTTGCCTCCCTACCATTGCAGGGGCCGAATAAATTGTCAGACATGAGAATCGGCCGACACACAACACAGCCTTAGCCATGAGGCTGTCTGCAACAAGTTCTGCAGACGTCAGTGCATCTCAGTGGCGCGATCAAGCTTGTGGATGATCGGCGCCTAATATAGCCGGTGATTTATGCGGAAGATTCGAACACTGACAGAAGCAAATTAGCGGAGTGGCTGACGCTAAAGCAGAGCGAGTGCAACTAAGTAAGAACTATAAGAATGTCGAGGCAGACAAGGAAAGAGTGTGAGACCAAAAGGGGGAAGATGGAAGTATCAGGTGCCAGTCTCGTGATCGGCGCTAAACAAGGCGAAAAAGTACAATGCAGCTTCAGGATGGCTCCCTTTACTCTATTTTTCTCCATTTCTCCATTCTGCCTGCCAAGTGCCAACTTTGCTATCCGACTTCGGTTCCATGGGTCAGGAACAAAACAAACAACAAGCGAGCATCCACATCTGAAGATTCTTAGAATACTATCTAGGTAGCCCCAGTCCGACCAAGACACAGCCTCGCCTAGCAAATCAGATTTTCGCAGACCATGAACGTCATCCTTTTCCTCCCCCACAGGGGCTCCCAAACCTGACGACATCCACAGGGCCAAAAGAGTCTGACAATCGATAGTCGGCCGCGTGGTGGTCTCAGAAAGCAATAGTGCGACGATCGTTACATCACCGGGACAAACAACATCCCTCGCTCGGGTACCTGGCGAACGGTGTATCCGCATTGCGGAGGCTTGTAGCCACTCAAATGGGTCCTCCCAAGACCAACACGACAGCAACGATGATGAAACATCGCCCCCAAGACAGCAAGGGATCGGCCATAACGCGCGGGACGTGGAGCCGAGCGAACCATTTTGGAATCCGGAGAATCAGATGGGCGTTCGTTCACGCGATCTTCAGATCGGCATTCTACTGCGTTTCACACGCCGATTTTTGTGTCAAGTTCGGGTGTTCCAAAATCCCAAGGGGTTGGGTCGAGGTGCCAACCATCCCTAACGATGGGATAATCGGATGGATCATATTTAGGTTATGCCTGCCAGTGAGTTCTGCTGATATCAGATGTTTCATCTCGTTCTTTTATTACTTTTCTCTCGTTTTTGCTTGCCGGTATATAACTACTACATACATACATACAAAATCCCACTCTTTCGCTCATTTTGAAGAAAAACGAAAAAGGAAAATAACCTCATAACTTCCATTCTTTCACCACCATGCCTAAAGCTAGTGCCACCAAGATCATTTCCCTTTCTATCTTCTCCCTTCTCACCACTGCTTCTGCCTACACAACCGTAGGCTGCTATAGCAGTCCCGGCCAGCTAATCTCAGCGGGCACCTTTCAATTCCAATCCGAAGGCTACTGCCAGCAAATCTGCACGAAGCAAAACAAGCCCATCTTCGCCCTCCACAACGGCGACGAATGCTTCTGCGGCGATGCATTGCCCCCTTCAACAGCCAAGGTCTCTTCCACACAATGTCAAACCCCTTGCTCCGGATTTCCATCTGATCCTTGTACGTATACTCCCATAAGGCCCTCGTTAGTCAACCCAACAGGACCCCATACTAATGCATAAATCACTATAGGCGGCGGCACCAATGCATGGCTAATCAACAACTCCACCACCATCTCGCAGCCCACAACCGACAACAACATCGTCACAGAACTGAAACGTGAATCCACAGACAACGTCGAGAATGGCATCGTGATTGCCCCGGAGTCCGATGACTCCGACTCATCCTCAGGCAACTCCAACTCTCCTGAGACCATGACAGTCAATCCTACCATGGTGGAGACCGGCATCCCTATCGCCCCCAGCTCCGGTGCAGACGGAGGCGCAGCTAAATCTACCATCCCGAGTGTAATTCTTACGGCGCCATCCATGACGGGCGTCACTGTTCCGGCTACTGGTGCTGCTGCGGCGTCGTCTATGGTTGTTGCGGCGTCGTCTGCTTCGGCGTCTGCCACGGCTGCTGCATCCGGAGCGGCGAGCAGTGGTTCGGCCGCCGCGAGCCCATCAACTAGTGCGGGTGCCGCTGCTGCTGTCGCTGGTGCCCCTGTTGGTGGGATGATCGGGGGTGTGGTTATGGCGGCAATTGTTGCGCTCGGACTGTAGATATGTCTTTCTACATCCTACATTCTAAGCGGATGGAGTGGATGGATGGATGGATTTATTGATTCAAGCGGGGATGATTCATCATGTATAAATAGCTACGGATGTACGGTATGGGTACAGGGCTAGGCATTGAAGGTACTTACCTATAATAGGCTGGGGTTAATCGCGGGTTCGATGCGACATGTACTTTTTGCTTCTGCTGAGCAGTAAGTGAATTTTTCAGTGAGAGTCACTCTTGTTTTAAGATATCCATTTCAATATGTTCTATTCAACTATTTCCTTGGAGAGTCAATCCACAATTAAAGCCATCGGCATCTGGAGGCGTTTCGGAGATAATTACCATATAGGACAATAAACAATAGTCCGCAGGATCAATGAGGCTAAGCCCTCATCTGGACTACTTAACGTGCCATCAACCTCCACAGTAGATAGCCTAGCTTCCTCGCCACACACAAGAATACGAGGAGGCACCGACGGATAAAGTCGGTGAGAAAATGGCCCCCATTTCACAGCCCAATTCTTCGTCAACCCCTCCCCCTTAAAGAACCATCAAAGTCCAATACGTACAAAGATGGGTGTCTGACCAGCCCTGTAAACCGGCCCCCACTTTATCTGCAAGGCTCTGAAGAAAAGAAAATACATTGGATGGCCCGAACGTAGCAATGATGCGATTAATATCCAGTCATCTTATAGGGATGTATCCTGCAATGCAGGATTCATTATCAGCTGCCAGCCCATAGCAGGATTAGTTACTTATGTTTAGTTGAATTCGCAATGGGGCTCGCCCGCTCGCTCGAGCTCTTTTTCTTTCTTCTTTCTTCTTTTTTTCTTTTCCCTTCGGGCAGCAGTGTCCCAGGGACACGAGCATCTTCGTGTCTTCGTGTTTTCACTCTCCAATTTCATCCGTAATTCGATTCTTTTCTCTTGACTTAATAGTATAGAACGTGGCCCTATATCTTTCTCCCTTTCTCCTTTCACTATGATTGTTAAAGGAATCCGCGCGACAGCGCTCCTCCTCGCGACATGCATATCGACAAGCAGCGCAACAGCTACATGCTACTTCCCCGACGGGTCTATCGCCAGCAACAACGTCCCCTGCTCATCGGACACGTATTCCGCATGCTGCGGCAAATCTGACGTCTGTTTATCGAATAACCTCTGCATGGATACGGGGGAACAGCCATATGTTCTCTCCCGGGGGGCGTGCACGGATCCAAATTGGGAGTCGGACAATTGTCCGTCTGTTTGTCGTACGTACTTGATTCGTAGAGCTTTTTGAGTTGATGGATGAATATGTGTGGGGGAATTGATCATCGCTAATCTGGATGTGTTCTATAATGTATAGAAGACATCAACAAAGATGGCGGCTGCTCTATTATCAATCTCCTCTATAAAAATGGCGTCTCGACGTATTGCTGCGGTACTCCGATAAGCAATGGTAGTGAGGTTATTTGCCCGTATGGGAACTCGTTTGAGGTCGCTACGGGGAAGATGCTGTTTGGGTATGCTGCGCTTGCGAACTCTACAGCGGATGCGTCGTCGGGAAATAATACGTGCGCCTCTTCCAATTCGTCGTCCGTGGTGGCATCTCCATCTGCCTCCTCGTCTTCTTCTTCCTCCTCCTCATCCCCTTCTTCTTCGCGGGATACAGCCATCGGTGTTGGGGTTGGGGTTCCTCTGGGCGTTATTGCAGGTGCTTCACTTGTGTGGGCGGTTTGGGAGAGGAGGGAAAGGAAACGGATGCAGAGGCCCAGTGGTGGTGGCAACATGGCAATGGAGCAAGGGTACTCTGAGGCCTTTGTAAAGACACAGCGACCGCCGGTTGAATTGGAAGTTAATGGGACGAGGCATGAGCTGCTGTCATAATATTGTGAGTCGATTGATTGTTAGATGCCCTGGTTTCTCGAATGTGCACGATATTCATTACGATTTGACCAAGGTGAACAACAGGGTCAAATGATACCATAATTAGTTATTATGGGAAAGCACTGTATTCAGTGTCCGGAGGGTTGACATGGGCGCTTTGGACGTTGGGTTCATCAAACGAAATGCCACTCGTGCCTTGACTTGAAAGAGCAAGCGCGTCCTGGTTCGGGTCGCTTTCGTCTAGAGATACGTAATCCTGAAGTTGCATGTTCATTTTGGCAAGGCCGGGAAACCCCAGAAGTGACCCTGTGATCGGTCCGTCTAGGAAGAAGCCTGGATCGTATATCTCACAAATGTTCCCAGACAGCGGCCAGGTTTGATTGATTGCCATGAGTGGCGAAGACCCGGAGTAATCAGGAGCAAGAGACGGGTCTGCCATCTGGTTCATGCTGAAGCCCAAGTCCATTAGAAGATCATCTGCAGGAGACGAGTTACTCAATGGGGTCTGCTCGTTCTGACCAGAAAGCAGTGCTGATTGGGGAACGGAGGTTGATCCAAGATATTGAAAGGCCTGTTTCGCACGCTTCAGTCTCTTCTTCACCGGCAGTAACGCTGCTCCAAGCCGAGACACTACATCGCCTTTACAGGCTTGATGCAGCTGGTCGGCAAGGTGGACTAGCTGGCTTTGTCTTAAGCTGATCATATTGCGCTCCTCAATCGATCCACGCTCGTATTTCGCATATATGTACGAAAATCCCCTGCTGCAAGTGTCTAGAGCATATAGCATTATATTGGATCCATTGACGCCTCGAAGCTCTTGCGTAGGCATCAGACTAGTCACTTGGAAATGGCTTTGTGGAGTAATAGCAAGAAGCGCGGAAGCCGACAGACAAAATGAATCCATGACTGATTGCGAGATCATCGGCCGTTCTTGACCACTTTTGTCTCCAGAAAAAAGCATGTGAATAGCAATACTATGGTACGCATTCAATAGCAAAGACCGTGAAGATACTATGGTGACCTGGCTCTCCACGAGTTCGATGGCATGGAGGAGGATCCTATGCATCCTCGACGCCAAAACAGATCGATCATAGCAAGGCTGAAAAAGCCGATGTAACTCGTGAAGATGCTGTTTTTGCCATGGCACAGCTTGCTCTTCTTTATTCTCTGTAGGCGCATTGAGATACAGCGTGTAGATATGGGCCACTGTACTGGTGATGTGACTGAGTGGCCACAGACACCGAGTAGCCTGGAATTGGGCCTGTAGCGTGGAGATGTTTCCCGATTCGCGGTCTAAGCGGAGAATGGCTGAAGCTGCCTCATCCAGGCACGGGAAGTCGGGCGTCGTTTCCGGAGTGAGCAACGAGAATGGCTGATTGCTTTGCATGAACACCCATGTTGTGGTGGCCAAGCAGAGCCAGTAAATGTTCTGTGCCAATTCTTGTTCGACGATACCTATATCCACGCCATTAAGCTTTCTGCCACACTTCCTGCAATCATCAGCCTGCCAAAAGGTGTACAAAGTGGCAATTGTACGGCAGGCATAGCCTGTGAAGCAGGTAGCGCGTCGGGCATGGCCGAGGCACAACTCCCTCCATCCTACCAGAAACAGTGCCTGAGCTGTAGAAAGAACCGAGGAGTGTCCAAGCACCACTGTGCGCTGCTTCAGCTGCAAGATAGCAAAGTTGTGTAGTGTCTGAGGATCATTTGGAATATCTTCATGCAGCTTGCTCACGATAGGCTGTATATCACATGCATCAGCCAATATGACTGCTAGAAGGGCCTTATCCACTGTATCATCCTGGATTGCCGTGATTAGCAGCGTTTTAGAGACCAGAGGTGACAATGGATGGGCCGAAAACCACACATCAACCAGCTGAATGATCAGGTGCTTTCCCAGCGCCATCAAAGGATCGACATCAAACTCGAGACTGTCGAACATTGTACGCGTGGTGTCCGCTGCCAAGGTTGACACATAAAAATTCTGATTCGGAGCCTCCAATTGCGGAACTCCAAGGAAACTAAAACGGAGCGGCAGGATGCCCACCATCTCCGACGCCATAAAGGACAGCAGCCCATCATAGGGCAAAGGAAGCTGTATTGGACGAAATGGGGGTTTCCGAGGCGACTTGTCCAATTCCCGCTGATAGGTGGCAATTGCAGTTTGAAAGAGATTAGAGCCCGAGTCAGTTTTCGTGATAAAGTAGGCATCGAATCTCCGGTCCAGCTCATCGCCAACATGAATATTCAGGTCGGAGCTGGTTGCAGAATCCTCGTGGCCATGGGCTGCCGAGTCGGGTGCCAAGGAATTCTCTGCAGATGCCCCCGACTGCAATGGCGACGAATTATCGCTTCCATTGTTAGTATGTAGTTCCGACGTCAACGGAGGCTGTGATGTTGTTGTTCCTCTCTGCGCGGGCCGTCCCTTTCGAGCTTCCAGACTGTATTCGCAGCTAAGGTTGCGCTTCCGACAGGCACTGCATATAGATTCACCGGAACATCGAATCTTACGAGTACGACAGAAGACACAGCTGCGTCGCAGACCCATGGTGAGATATGGATGCGCTAGGAGGGAATAAATCACCTACAAATGGTCAACATGGCGGATGGACGTCAGCAAATGAAGCACAGCCTCGTCATGTGAAATCAGCCCGAACCCGCTGCCTAAATTGGCACTAGTCCTAGTATTATTCCTTACTAGAAGCATGTATGAGTTTCGGCATCAACTTCACCGCACTACATCGAACTGCAGGAGGCAAACATACATTCTGCTATTCTATGAAGATCTGATCTGCTTCCCGTACGTAATCAAATTAACCGTTATACGCATACGATCGCTCAGCACGATCTGCAGAACCCGATTTAGATCTCTCCTTGCATATAAAATTACCCGAACAAGCCACTGAGCAACAATAGCATCTAATAATATGCAACGATCTAAATGATCAACCTCATCTATCACTCTGGTGAGGGTCGATGGCAATAGAAGTAGTTGCCTTACTTGACCGTTCCTTTGCTATATAAATGGGTTCATACTGCCAGCTCTTGATCTTTATTCTCTACAACTCAGAATCACCTTTCTATACTATCATCCTAAGAGCCCACCACCGAAAAAGAATCATTACCTGTGACCACCATGAAGATCTCATCTGTTCTTTTCACGGCCCTCTTTGCAGCCCTTGTCACGGCTGGACATGTGCACAACGATGACAAAGTGTCTGCGCATGGAAAGATGAAGCGACAGGCAGTAAGTAACGAAAGCAATATACATCCTTGCCTTTATTTGAAGAGAATATATATTGACTTCTCATCTGAAATAGGAATTTGAGAAATTGCCCCACCATTGAAGCCCGTGATTGCTGTTCCTCTTGTCTGGGTGCTTCTCGGTACACTTCGATTAACATCCGGAAGTGCTGCGGCGGCTGTGGCTGCTAAGGAATTGTTCCAGTTAGTTGGGTTGGAGGACCGTGGCAATCGTTTTAAATCTATGGCAAAATATGCCCTGAGCAGTGGCTCACAGAGCTATCTGCCTCATCATGTCTTGGCTTAGATGTTCCCTGTTGGCATAGGTTTTGTGCTGTTATTCGAACGCAAAGGATTGGGATTGAGTCCATAGTCCACATTATCTTCATCACTAGACATTCATTTTCGGTACTGGTGGCCAGAGGTTGTTGCTGATTACATACTGCGACCCTGCGCTGGATACTAAAGACTCTGTCCTTTTGTAGATCATGCTAAGTGGTCTTTGACCACAGTATAGAACTAGTAGTGTCTTATTTGACATGCAAAGCTAGGTGATTAAGATCATTCGAACGAGGCAATGATAATGGAAGATATTTAAAGAATAAGAGGCATTAGTTATAGCTTCGAACCCCCAAATTAGCCATTAATAGCGGTAATAATCATTATTGAGTGTCGCTGCATCATCCAAATTGTTCGTAAACCCGACTCCAGTAACAGGCCTCAACGAATCTCGAATTCCCCATAGGTATCATAAATCATGTCGTCACACAAAGCGTTATCAAATGCCCCAGCTCTGGATCCCACAGACAGCGTCCAACTTATTCCTTACGATCCGGGTCAATATCTTGTTTCCGGAGCTTCTCCCTGTCTACCTCCTTCATCGTCACATCTACAAAGTTCTTGGGAATCGGTAGGGACTCCCTGACTTAATTAGTGGATTACCTACACCAGAGAGGCGATGACGACTTACCGGAGAAATTTGATCCTCAAGTTCCTCGCACGGTCCTTTATTTGCACCTGGTTTCGGTTTTCGAATCGAGATTCTCCTTCCTTTTCAGGCTGTATCGCGTTCTCGTCTTCGATCTTTGTCCACGAAACACCATGCTCTTCGATCAAGCGTATCAACCGGGCATCTTCGGCCTCTGTCCAGCCTCTGGTTCTCCGCTTAGGTCCCGGTGGTGGCATCGCCCGCCGGTCATCCCTCTGTGGCGACCGGGCCTGTGCGCGAACTGGGGAGCCAGCAGCTTCCTGCGATCCGGAACGACGTCGGCCCTGGGCCTCACCCCCAGCTTCTTCGCGGCCGCTGTCTACCCTTGCGCGCTTGCTTTGTCGCGCCTGCACGGGCTTTTCGGCACGCCGGCGTTCCGTGGCTACCTCACGGTCATCAGTATCATAGTCCTCTTCGCTCTCAGAGACAGACTCAGTTTCGCGTCTGCGTTTGGGGGGCCGTCCACGAGGCCTCCGTTCTGCACTTCTCGGACCCGATGTCTGGCTAACCGGAGAAACGCGCACTGCATTTTCCTGGCGGTCGATGAACGCAGGTCGGGAGTTATTAGAGGCATCTGGAGTAGCCCGCGATCGAGAATTCGCCATGTTCCAGACATCCCTGCTTGAGGGAAGCGAAAGGTTGTTCTCCACTCTAGGAGGCGCCAGTGTAGAAGCAGGCTCTCGGCGGGGTCTCGGGACGGACCGATTCATCGGAGGACTGTGGGACCTCTCCGGATGGTTCTCAGTATGCTGACTTATATCGAGAGGTTCATCGTACACGAAAACCTCAGTGTCTTCGGCCGTTGTATGTTCATCGTTCAACCGCGTCTCTTCATGCGTCTCATCGCCATCATTCAACTGGGTATCCTCATAAGCCTCAGTGTCA
Organism: Aspergillus welwitschiae; assembly: GCF_003344945.1. Classification (NCBI taxonomy): domain Eukaryota; kingdom Fungi; phylum Ascomycota; class Eurotiomycetes; order Eurotiales; family Aspergillaceae; genus Aspergillus; species Aspergillus welwitschiae. Next base: position 321,422 of record NW_020798726.1, read on the forward strand.
TCGTTAACCTGCGTTTCATCATTTACGAGCGTGCGAGAAGCGTCAAAGGTAGTCTGCGCCTCGTTGGGCGGTGCTGGGGTCGTTGAGCTCCGCCGAGGTGGGATTGCAGACACAGTCTGTCGCCTGTCGGCTGCAGATTGCTCTGCCACCTCGGCAGTATTGAGTCTGACTGAGTCAGATTGTCGGCGAGAGCTTGACGCATCAACTGAATGACGAAGCTCTTGCCTTCGTTGGCCCATCCGGGCGATAGCGTCTCGGTTGTTAAAGGGGCTTCTCTAGGTTAGCACATGGACAAACGCGGAGCGTTGGGGATACTCACTATTTACGAAACTTCTTCAGAGGCCTGGTCTCGGAGGGCTCTGTGACAGCAGGAGGCAAAACATTGTGAGCCACTGAAGAGACTCTAGGCACGCTTCTCTCCGGTTCAATGATTTCAGGGACAGTGTGGAAAGGGTTCTGGGCAGACATGGGTGTCGTGACTTTTTGTGCAGTCGCAGAAGCGGTCGCAGAAGGCCTTGCTTGCGATGAAGGCTGCGAGACCTGTGGCGTACCTGAAGTAGTAGCAGACCTGCGTGCTGTATTTTCAGTTGTGGATAGACGATTAGAAAAGCGCCCACTAGGTGTGGACAATGCCGGAGTGCCGCCTATACTTTGGCGTGACTTTGCAATGGTGTAAAAGCTTTCATGCATGTCCATGGAGCTTATTTGGCCTTTCAAGTCATTGTTTACCTCGTCACATCTCTTGCGAATCCATCGGGCGGCCTGCATGACGAACTTCTGCCAGCGGTAGTCACCCTTGAGCGCTCCGATAGTACCGTCGACTTCCAAAACGACACGCATATCATCATAACGGCTTTCAACATCACTCCGATATCTAGACGGAAGTTCCCCTCTGGCGTCAGTGAATCTTTCCAGACTGAAGCCGCGAAACCGACGTTCGGCATCACTTGGTGCGTCCTTAGGCACGTCCAAGAAAAAGCCAGTTGTCAGTATCTCGACTGGGTCAAAGTCATCATCATCCTGATGTGCTTCGAGCTGCATTATCAAGTACTGCGTGCGAATCTCTAGAGCAAGCTCCCAAGTCTCCTTTTCCAGGTAGCTTTGATCAACGGACTTCTGAACACCCTGTTCAACCAGATTTGCCATGAAAGGTGAAGGAAACTCATCGTGGATGGTGGAAATTGCCTGCTCTGGAGAGGATTCCGTACCAGGTGTAGCCAGGAGCATTCGCAACGCAAACCGAGCACAGTTGGCTTTGTAGAGGACAGGCTTCGAGTAGTCTTCAAGTCCACTGACGTCCACAATATGCTCCACGTCAAGATAAGTCAGAGGGCTCTTCTGGCCAAAGTACTTTGCTTCATGGTTCAGATTAGTCACAGATCGCTGCAACCGTCTACTCTGAGTGCCAGCAGGATCCCTCAGCTTCTTTGCCGTGCTCATGATGCTGACGGGATCTGCTGACCCAGGAACGAGGAAATCGAGAACATTGGCAGCTGCACGCTCCAAGTCCGGAAGTGCCTCGACCATAATATCGACATCCAGATCATTGTCCGGTTCTGAAGGCAATATAGTAGTACCCGAGATGTTGTGTTCATCCTCCGGAGTCTCAGGAATAACTTGGTTCCCATACTGCGGGCCACTCTTCTGAGTCGACCTTTGAGGGGATTCTTCGACCACAACATCCAAGCCTGCATGGAGGACAATGAGAGACGCCCCAAAACGGACCAGTAGCAGTAAGAAAGAAACTCACCCTTCCCGCTCACCCGTCCCTTACTTTGGGCCCCCCACCTTCTCCGACCGGCACCTGCCGACGGCTCGCCATCCTCACCATGACCACGAGGAGCCTGTTGAGTCCCAAGTCCCTCCAACTCTCGGCTCTGGCTTCTGGTGACACGCCTCCGCATAGGACTCCCCGTCCAAACCCCTTGACCTTTCGACAAACCAGTCGAGGGTTGTGCGACCTCTCGCGACTGAACCAGCCGCGCCATTCTGCCACCACAACAAACGCGCCCGAGAGGAATGGAAGGCGGTCAGCCGGCCGAGCACGTGAAACTGGGCAGCTATATACTTCAAAAGGGTCTGCTATTGATGCTAGAAGCCTTCACTTGGAGTAAACCGATGATAATAGCTGTTGTTTTGAGGCGGCAGTGATATTGTCGATAGCTTGGATGGCGTAGAGGAAGGAAAAGGAGAGATGGTGGTTGTTGGGGTGCTAGCGGTCAAACCCTTGGGGTAACTCGCTTATTCAGCAGGAATACTAGCCCCTATAGGGTAGGCGGTAGCAGCTAATTCACTAAACCCTAAATAAACCCTAGAAACCCTAGAACCCTACTGTTTACCATAGTTATCGGACCATGAATTAACGGACCATTCGATCTCTGCCACCATTTAAGGATCCTTACTATAGAAAGATCATCATTTAAAGGACATAGACTTGTAAATAGCAGTTTTCACTGCATGTTACTGAATAAGATGTATGTATCTGGTATGCCCTCTTTCTATTACTTAGGGTTTAGGAGGAGAGAATTAAGCATATACTACATCAAAGCCTAGCTTGTAAAAGGAATTGCATGAAATTTATGACTGAGATTCATTCTGCAGAGGTGCTACGCCGGTTAGTAACTATTGATCTCAAGATACGCCCTGATATCAAACTGCGGACTGAGTAAACTATCGCTCAAGACACCTATGAGTTGGTGTAAATGACATGAGTTGTGTAGTGGTAGTCATCTATCCAGATGATCTGCTCGAATTGAACTGTTTAGGATCCGTTATCTTGTGCCAACTACTACTGTATTGTGTGTAGATTTCGAGATAGTACCGGTTCAACTTCACATGTAGATGCCACTGGCTGCGGCCCGTACCGACAAAAGTTTTATATACTAGTACTTACCACTTAATACAATGAATGATGTGTGCAATTGAGACAGTTCCAGAAAAGTGCTGGTGTTTTCATTGGACTTAAGGTGACTATTACAAATAGCTAGACACATTGTGCCGACTAAAAGGGATGGAATGTTGTACTGCAGAGGTGAGGTACTATGGTCTTAGATGCGGGCCGTGCGAGCTCTGGGATGTAATGATAATAAAAGTTGACTAGTCATGATCTTGTACCAAAATGGGTTAGTTCCATCGATATACTACGGCATACAGATCATTGTGAATAATTAATATAATTATACTGCATCAAGAATTTTATTAAAACATCGCTAAGGCGCGAATATTACAAGCACCATATCGCATAATCTATACTGAAGAGAACCACCCGACATGGGAGACATGAGCGGGAGCAAATAAAGGTCTAATAGATGGCTTCGAACATATAGATGACACCAAAGACCAAGAATGCCGTGGCACCGCCCAGCGTTACTGTGACACGTTAGCAACAGCCGTGAAACTAGGAAGGAGGGATACATACCGACGCGCATGCTGACCTTGCCAGCAATAGCACTGCCGCCAATAACGGCGGCCGCAGTGCAAAGTCCGTGTCCCGAGATAGCACCGATGGTCACCCACCAGTAATCTTGACCGGCAGCCATAGCGATAGTTGCGATCTGACTGCGGTCACCCCATTCACCCAGGAAGGTCATAACGAAAGTTTGAACCCAGGCGGGACTGAGGAGAAGCGAGAAAAGGTTGTTCATTCCGACAAGAACATCATTCCAGCGGTTACCAGAGGGAGAGGAAGCACGAGAAGACGATGATGAGACACTTTCGGGAGGTGAGGGAAGACGGTTACCAGAGGAGCGAGACTTGCGACGACCGACGCGGCCAGCCTCCAACGAGTGGGGAGTCACAGAAGAACGGCGACGGTTCAGACGCAGCTGCTCTTGCTCCTTTTCTTCCAGTTCCATTTCGACCTCCTTCATCTCCTCTCCAACACCCTCATCGGGCGACATCTCGCGACCTTCCTTGAGCATCTTCAGACCGAACACGAAGAACAGAACGGCAGCCAACAATTTCGTCAGAGACTTGGGGATCAGAGTAGGTACTGCGTGTCCTAGGACAGCCGAGAGAACTGTCATGAAGATGAGGGCGCTGAAAGCCGCGGAGAAGACGAGCAGACGCGGATGACGCATGGCCATGAGCGCGGCAACGAGGAAAGTCTTGTCACCAATTTCAGATACGATGATCATAGTGAAAGAGAACAACAACGAATGGAATGCAGTTCCCTCCTCAAGCGGCTCGCCAGGCTTGTTGCCCGCCGAGGAGCCATGCTTGTCGAGACCGAGAGGGCTATCTTTGACCGTGGCCGGGGACTTGGGAGGTGGGATGTCGTGTGGCTTTTCAGGCAAATCTGCGGGTTTCTGGAAAACCATCAGCAAGCGTCATCAAGTCTCATGATAGTAGGTCTCAATTACCTCCAATTTGCCCAGGGTTGAGTCGGTGTTCGATCCCTTGGTGTCCTTGACATCGGCATCCTGACCCGCCACTGGCAGCTTTTGCTGCTCGCTGTGCGGCAATGGAGGTGCCTCCTTTGGACTTCCCGGCGTTTTCTCATTGTTGTATGGCTCCCTCAACTTCTCAGATACTCCACCCTCTGTTCCCCGAGTACCCTCCTTGGGACCCGTCCGATGAGGATCATCCATCACGCCGTCGTTGGAGTAAGGGATTGGGTTGCCATCAGGGCCCAATTGTTCCGCTTTAGGGTCGGTCTTTGCCTTTTCCTCCGACAAGGTGGTAGAGCCTGTCTTCTTGCGATCCCGCTCTGCACTTGTTTCCACCCAGGGACCAGCATGTGGCCGGCCATCCTTGCCGTCGATCGGGGCGTCCAGCGTCCCTTTCGCGGGCTTGGGTGCGGCAGCGGCATCTATTTCGACGGCATTTGGAGTCAAAGCTTCCCGCTCTGCGAGAAGAGAGTCCTTTGCACCGTTGTCGGCCGAGCTTGGATCCGTGAGCGCGACCGAAAGCGCAGGAAGGAGGAAGAGGAGAAGCGACGAAGAATGAATCTTCATGTTGTAAATCTGTTGTCGTCACAGTTGGATCAATTGCAAAAAAGATGAAGACGTTGTGTAAGTGATACAAGCAGTAGTCCACATGAACCGATAAGAAAAGGCCGTAAACGAAGGATTGACGTGAAAGTTTGGTTCCAGGTACGTCGATCGGTGTAAATCAAGCCACGACAGCGATCCGAGCGGACTCAAGACACGCGATCGGGAGCAATGGCGAGACGAGGCACGAAGCGCGGAGTCAACGAGATGGACTGGTCATATGAAGCAAAACAAGTAGAATACATGCAAGAAGGGAAAGGAGCGAAGCCGATAAGCGGTTGTCGAGGGTGGCAGGAAGCAGGAATCTGGGAGGTTTCTTTTCCGGCCGCAAAGGGGCAACGCCGCCTCCACATCACGTGGTGCCCGCTTGCGGTGGTCTGGTTCTTTTCCCCGTTTGAATCCCTTTACTGCTTGGCCAGCCATCGTCCGGCTTGCAACTGGCTGCAATCGATGCAAAGGGAGTGAGTTTCCGGGGAAGTCTTGTTTCGGCTGTACATTATGTGCAATTTGGGGTCATTTCTGGGGTCTAGCTGAGCATGCTTGCACTGTAGTCTTACAGCTGAATGCTGACCCCTCAACCCAATCGGGCTCGGTTGAATTTAGATGACTGGGCGGGCCGACTAACTAGTAACTACTCCGTACTTAACTAACTATTAATATCCCCCCTCCTTGATAGTCGTGCCTGGCTGCCTCCCCATCTACATCTCTCCGGGCGCTGCACATCTATTAGTATCACCCACAAAACATTTGGCCTGGGGCCTACGTACTCAGCTTCTAGTGCAATCAAGTGCTCACTAGTTGAAATGAGGATCTTAATCTTATTATCCTACCGAATGTGAATCATGGCAGATGTTCTTATCGCTGCTGTGCAACACCTATGAGCCATTCACTAGCAATGCATTCAGTGTTATCAGCCTTCTCTCACTACAAACTCATCGTAAACGAAATTCTCATCATGGCACGTCTCTGTCACTGTTTATGACGTCAGTCTCAGCTTTGTTGACTCTTCTGGCTATCGGCTTTGAAGATGTCGGACTCAACAACAATCAACAACACGCTCGCCAGCCCAATCGGGTCCCTTGCCTCCAGTCCCGGCAGCACCCTTGCTTCCCAATCCGACACTCCTCCAGCGCGGCTGAGCGCCAGCAGTGGCTTTGGCTTCGCCTCCGCCTCCGCCTGGTCTGAGATCTATTAGAATGAAACTGAGAAAGCTCCGGCCACGCAGTTGCTGAGTATTAGCGATAATCCCGGCCATCTCGAAAGCGATCCTTCCAGCCTTGTGGAGCACAGCCACTTCAGTGACGACTCTACAGACAGCATGGAGGACTACGATATCGTCAGTGGAGCCAGCTCCCCAAGCTCCCTGTCCTTCCAAATCGTTGAGCCAGAACGAGAGAAGCTCTACCCAATCGCCATCACCATATTCGTGGGAAGTCCACGTGCTCAGAAAGATCGACCCGTCCATCTCAGCTGCATCGTGCTCACATCAGATTGGCGCCAGGACTTTTTTCCAAACTCGTGCAAAAACAAAGCCGACAAGGCAGTGAAATGCAAAGACATCATAAAGTACAACGAGCAATGCCTTCCTCAGATCGCCAAATTTGCCTGTGCAATTTGCTCTGAGCCGACCCGCGCCCGAAAATTCGTGCATCAGCCCATTATGTTTACCCGAACCAGCAAATCCGGACTGGAGGATGGACCCCGACGCCGGCTGATCATGCGATTGGGACAGCTTGTTCATAGTCGGTGGAAGTTCCCTGACATGAATGCCACGCTTGGCGGTGCCGCGGAAGCTCAAGTCTTCGAAGTCGCCATTCCGGTGTGCAACAGGCCAGCCTGCGGCATAGCAGGTCGGACGTCTGCCCACCAACTCATCCGGGCCATTGTCTCGTCCAATGCGGACTTGGATCCATCAGTGCTGGACCTTGACATGGTTATTCCCTTGGCTGATTTAGGGGCTGGCATAGGAGATTGGACGCCAGAAAGAGCAGAAGTTTTGGTGACGAAGCTAGGGCCAGACTGTGTGCCTCTGGAGGTGCAGTCGCATGTCGAAGCATGATGGCTGATCAGGCGGGGGATTTGGTTATGATCTACGACTTCAACGCGGTAGAGAGATGGTTTATGAGCAAGATGGAGGTGTTGCCGGCGAATATCTATTATGAAATTATGACCTGGAGAAAATCGGTGGATTTACGAATGACTTGACTAATGGCCGGAAATGAAAGACGAGACAGATAGAAGTCGATCTAGAACAAACCGAAAAACGGAGTTTCTCGCCCATCAATCCCGCAGTAGACAGTATCCACCGTAGCAGTTACAAGTGGGAGTACGTACTCCCAACAACCTAGACTCCAGCATCCAGTTTATGAAGTATGGCCTGACTCGGCATCCACCACTTCCACATCAGATAAGCCCGATCTCCAGGCAACCATCAACCAACATCCATACCCATACCCACATCCTCATATTAAGCATACACAATACTAAGAATCTAGATATCTGACACCGATCCTCACCGATCGTGTGAATCCTACGGTAAACCCACCGCGGCAACTCATCCCTTAATCTGCCACCCGCAGTGTGTGTGGATCCCACCTCAAACAAGCTTAAGTATTAGCACCGTGACGAAACACCAGAACACTTCTAGACCGGGAGATGGGCTCCACCCCCTGTTTGAGATGAAGTGATTTACGTATAATGTTGTTGATATAGGTTGAATGATGGTGAGGCTATATAAGGACATTCCTGACACCCTCAATACTGCACTTTCATCTCTCAACCAAACGAACAAACGAACTTAGTATCCACAGCAATCATGCAGACCAAGTCCCTCCTCACCATCCTCCTCAGCGCCGCTCTGGCTGCTGCTACTGTTGACCCGGCCACTTCCAACACCAAGGGCAAGTGTCCTGGTACTTACAACTGCTCTGGTGTGTATTCCTATCCTAATCCAATGTTATTCACTACAAAAATATAAGTAACAATACTAATAAAACTGATAACCATGTAGCTGCCAAAACCTCCACCGCCATCCAGGCAGCTGAGTGCTCCCACAACACCCGTACTTCTGGTACATTCCCTTCCCCCAGAGACAACCCACGATTATACTGATGTATGTGATGTAGAAACCCAAACCTTCGCCGTCTTCGTCACCGACCACCAGTACGACTCCTCCTACGGCGCTCCCTACGGCACCTGCAAGGCGTACACTTGCACCGCGCCGACGGACAGCGAGATGACCGATTCGGATGATGACTGCTGGACTTTCTTCTGGAAGTACGTTTTTCTCCCCACTTTTCCCCAAACGCTGGGGTATCTTGTAGGAAGAAAAAAAAAAATGCTAATGATTGTTCGCAGCGACAACGGCGAGTCCTCTGGCTCTGGAACCGGATGCATTCGCAGCCCTGATGATGGAACTTGTGGATGCGAGAACTCTGATGGAACTTTTGTTTATGGGGGAACGGATTGCTCTTAACTTGACTACAACTTTCTCATTGAGGGTTGAGTAGTGGGTTACTACTTACTGGGAAGTAGTATGTGTATTGATTTGCGGGTTCTAAATCATTGCATTATAGAATACTATATCCCGGAAGTAATAAGTAAATGGCCAACCGACATAACAGCATAACAGGTACAGTACATGATCATAATATCCATATCCACAACGTAGATATAAACATACCAAAAACACCCATCATACTCCAACCAAGCACTTCCAAGTTACTATCACGTCCTCCCCGTCCCATCCAACTCCGACGGCCCCCTAACCATAGCCTCATACATCACCTGTCCCTGTCCCTGTCCCTGCCCATGCGGCCCCTGATATACCCCTCCTCCCATTCCCCCAACCTGATGCTGCATCTGCATCGACTGTTGTGGCGACTGCACCCCATCCCACCCCCATAACCCCTGCCCCAACGGCGGCGACAACCCACCAACAGTCGCACCACTAAACTCACTCTGCGGCACCAACGCACTCCCTCCATCCATCTCACTCTTCCTCTGCCCAGCAGCATTACTACCACTTCCCCCTTTCCCAGTACTCTGCCCCGGACTCAACAGCGCCGCCCACCTGGCCGTACGCTCATGCCTCCCATCTTGACTCGACATCCACTGCCGGTAAACTCTATTTCTTCCCAGGAGGAAGAATAAGGCGCCGAGAATGGCGATGAAGGCCACGGAGCCGATGACGATACCGACGATGGCGCCGGTGCTGAGGGTGGGTGAACCTGAGGAGGGGGAGTTGGAGGGGGATGAGGTTGAGGTGGAGGTGGAGGTCGGGGAGATGGTACCTTCGGCGGGGATGGATTGGCCTGGGACGAGCATGTAGGGGTAGGTTTTTGCGCGGTTGTATTGGGATTCGAAGGTCATGGTCGAGTTCTATGTTTCGGGAATGGGTTAGTTGGGATGGTTGGGGGAGGGGGAAGGGGATGTACCGGGTTTATGACGCCGACCATGCCGTTGCCGATGCAGGAGTCTATGGCTGTGCAGTAGAAGAATGTGGGCTTCTGGTTGTTAGTGATGTTTGTAGTGAGGATGGGGTGGAGGGACGTACTTCTGTGTCGTTGACGACTAGGGACCAGGTTGGGGGCTATGTTACGGCATTAATATGAGGATGATACTGAAGGCATGATTGATGGGAAGGCTACCGGTCCAACCAACTGTCCATCCTCCTCATTGAAACTATTGAAAATCCCCGAGTAAAAGATCTCTCCGCTGGCAGGCACACACGGCGCAAGGTAATCTGCTTTCACGACGGAGTGATTTCTCGGATAGAACTCGAAGACGATAATATCGCCGACCGCAGCGGAGACATTATGAGGCGAGTATTGATGAGGATCTGCCTTTGAGCCGACCTGAACAGTATGGGTTGCTATCGCGGTGGAGGTAGTGGTGGAAGTGGTCGAGATGCCAGTCGTGCTGCTGTGAGATTGGGCTGATGCAGTGGTAGCGAGCAGCATCGCCACAAGAACGAGCCGATGGGCTGCCATCAAGATGAACAGCATTTCATCAGGTATGTGCGCGATATACTTAAGAATTACGACGGGGAAGTTGTTCCGAAGGACAGGCAAAAAGATCGACGGATGGATGAGCGGCCACAAAGAAAAAAAAAGATGGATTGCCCCTGGATGAGATAACAAAGAAACTAGCGATGAAGATGACCGGAAAAGGACGCTGCATAGGCAGATGCCCGAATACGCAGAAGAGGGGCTGAGTATTATTTTTCCTCCTACGACGCATGGATCATGGATGGACAGCCTCTTCCCAACTCACACCTCGTGTTCCCGCATCGATCAGCCCGTGGCGCTGACTGGTTAGGGCTGGACACGATGATCTTGGCAGCAGCGGCCTGTCCTGTCACCAGGCGGGACTCATTTGTGTGTAGCTTCAATATGTTTTACATTCATTTGACAGGTCTCGGAATGGGGGGACAGTGACTCTCTGTATCTGTATCTAGACTGAGGTGCTGTTCGACACTTGGATCAGTGTCCGCCGGTATGTGGTCAACGGCGGGTTTCCAGTGTCTTTCACACGTAGAATCAAATGCAACAATTGGCAGCCATCCTCGTCGCAGCTGTCCTCCGCTGTCGGAACCTTAACCGTTGCGACTCTTCCACCAGCACTGGTGGTTATATTCAAATCGGCTACGTTCCCTTCCGTACTCGCATTATCAGTGGACGGCTCCAGGTACTGGAACCATTCGAAAGACAGACCATCTCCGTCGGGGTCATACGTCTCTCCCGCATCCAAGGTGATCTTCGCCCCCACAGACGCATTGACAGTGACAGGATTCAACCCGCCCGCCCCGTTCACAACCACCACCGGGTGGTGGTTCCAGGTCTTGTTGGTCTCCGAAGCGGACAACGTCCACTGCATGCGCGCCGCGAAATCATTCTGGTATGCCTCTCTCCAACGCCAAATGGTCGCTTTGTTAGACTTAAACGTTTGATTGTTCATGCCGATGGCCTGGTCCTCCGTGTCGCTGTAGTGGTTGTCCCAGTCACATGTTTCACAAACCGGCGTGTACCGTCCGCCCCAACTGCCATAGCTCGGGTGTTCGGGATCACCCAGTCCGTTCTGGATCATATACAGCAGCGTAGGGCTATCTCCTTCCATGATGAATTCGAAGTCGGGATACTTGGCCCCTAATGGTCCGATCCGAATGTTCTTCTTCAACCACTCGTGCGTCACATACGAGGAATCCGGGCCGCCTTTATCGAAACCATAGTTAATCTCGCCGGAGATTCCCGACCAGGCCGCCACTCCATACTGATTGAAGCCGTGCATGGAATTGATAAAGTGGATTTCGGGCCAGTTTTGGCGGATCCAAGCCCCAGTGTCATCCTGGTCGGAGATGGTGTAGACGCGCAGGTTCGAGCGGAAGGATGCGGCCTCGGAGGGAGAGTATGTGAGGGAGATGTTCAGTAGAGCCTGTGCGAGGACGTTGTCACCACCCCAGGACAAGACCCAGAGGGGCTGGCCAGAAGTTGTGTTAGTGAGGCTTTTGACGAGAAGTTCAGCACCAGGACTATAAGTGTTGTTGTTCTTGAGAGCCTCCATACCATATACCTTCATCTGGTCAGTTATGGTCAATGTCTGTAGTGCCGGTAGGGACATACCGGAAGACCATGAGACACAATCCCTCTCATGTATTCTGCCGAAGGGTACGGCGAATCTTCAGGAGCATTTTTGTTCAGGTTATCCACGACCTTGGCGTAAGCATCGATGGTGTCCAGCATTAAGTCCGGGCGGACTTGGTCTTTCAGCCATGCGGAAGTGACAGCCACAATGCCTTCATTTTGGAACTGATTACTGTAGACGAGATAGCGAACAAGAGATTCAGAGTCATCTGGCTCATTGGCAATATCCGAGAGAATGAAGACGCGCGGCTTGGTAGGGTAGGAAAGAATGGATCTGTTCGAGCTGGCTTGGCCATGAGGAAGAGCTAGAGTCAGCCCTGCGCTGAGGAAAGGCAGACACCCAAGGAACCTCATCTTGAAGATAACTGCGACTGAAGAGAGACTTGTTCCATTCTAACCACCACAGCTGGAACAACAGACATATTTATACCCTTTTCTGCATGTTCCCGGTGGAAATTCGGATGAAAGAGATGATGCAATGCCGCGATGACACCCGACAAGAGCCATACTGATTGCTGATCGGCATGCGGGGATGCGGATGCTTGCATTGTGGGGTAATAATCGCAGATGAACCCTCCCCAGAATCACAAAAGGTGATGCTGGACGAGACAATGGCTGAAGAATATCCACTCCACCTCCCGATTCGGCGTGGCTACACACTCCGCTTTCAGTTACTCGTGGCTCGAACTTCCCGATCGGGATATGTGAGGCGCTCCTCCACAAATTTATCCTGAATAGCCGGTTTGGGTGAATTTCACGCGTCAAGTATCGCACGATCATTGTGATTTCAAGTGTGAGATGGTGGGGAGCGTGAGGGGGTGACGTCAGCTTATGACCTGGACTGCGTTCACTGTTTCCGTTGTTTCCGGGAATATTGTCTGAGAGGAAAGACTCATCAGCGAGTTGCGCTCAGATTGCGGGTTGTTTTGTGGTAGACCCGTGTGCTTGGCTCTACAGTTTTTATTTGTTTGCTAGCTACACCACTTTGACTGTATTGTCGAGCACACAGTGTGCACGGGTAATGACCTACAGTTTGCTACACTGCACCAACTCGTCATTTTTGGTAACTCTGGTAAATCTGTGCTTTGGGTGAGTTCGCATTAGAGCTATCGAAACTTTTGCATTACTACTACCTATAGGTTCTTGTACTAATATTGACGACAAGACTGGTACTGCAGACCTGGTCTAGAAACCACACTCATAGCGGTAAGGTCACGACACTCGCTTTCGAGGACAAAACATCATTTCCCCAGTCCTCCTCCTCTAGATCTTCGTCATCTAGAGCCACCGGATTCACCGCCAGCGATCCCCGAGGCACAAACGAGGAAGTAAGGACCAGCAAGGAAATCACACTGAACTGTACACTGGCCACATTCCGAATAGCCAGATGGATGTCACCCCCTCCAACTGGACCTCCGGTCTCCACATACACCCGGTCAATGTAACTTCCCAGCAGTGGCGAGATGATGGCATACAGGACGATATAGGTCGAGTACAAGAAAGCCATGACCGCCCCGAGCGCGGAAACATTGTTCGACGTTGACTCCATTCGTGTTAGCGTCGCCTGGATATACGCTGCCAGGGAAACATCACCAGCCGCCCAGCCGAAAGAAACAGGAACGAAGCTGATGGCTGCGAACAAAGCATCTTTAACCCGATGCACTTGGGGCTTCCAGAATGGCAGATACCATGTGATCAGAAGCATGAGCGCATCGACTCGCAGCCAAGGCATGGGGGTGCGAACGCGGTTATTGAGAAGGATAACAAACAATGCGCCGAACAGCTCTCCGAGGTTGGACCCTCCCACCATAATCTGCGACCATGCAGCGTTGCCTAGATAGCGACGCGCAAGTGCTGGCATGACCGCGCTCTCAAGATAGCGATGAGCATACAAAGCAATCGAATATCCGGGCAGCAACCAGATAAATTTGCGTGTAGTGAAGATGATCCGCGCGCCCACCCAAATGGACTCTAGAAAAAGCTTGATTCCTGTCATCGCTGCTCGAATATAGGAAGTCTGATCGGGTGTTTCCGCCGCTTTGTGAGCTTTAAACACATCATCTCCAAGGAAGGACCAGGCAAGAGCCGCAAAGGTAAAACAAATGGGTGTCACGAGGAAGGAATAATTGTTCCCCAGATGAGGAATCAGAGCCAGTGCAGTGCAGAATGCGCCAGCAGTACCTGCTATCTCGTAGAAAATGTGAACCAGGGCGTCCAGACGACGCAGTCTCTTTAAGTTTCCGCCAACAATGTCCCTAGGAATGATGCGGCGGATGAGCTCGACCATTCCATAACTAAAGCCACTCATGCAGTAAATAGGGATGATGCTGTCCGTGTTGTAACGACCGTAGTAATGGAAGTCGTCCTGTGGGTGGTGAGGACGGAAGACGGCCGGGACAAAGGTGCCACCGGTACAAGCATCCATGATCAGGAGGATGGCGCTGAAGATGCCAAAGGCAAGCATGGCTGCCATTAAGATCAACCGAGCTGGGTAGCGACGGATCAGGGGGGCCATCAGGATTGATCCGACACACTGACAGGCTTGGTTGAGGCCGACCATCAGTCCGACGCGTTGGAAGGTCTTGGGGCGCGTGTTGGTGCGAAGAGCATCATAGTCGTAGCGGTTGGTGGCGAGTGTGATAACTGATCCATTGAACGCCTCTAGGCCAAACTTGTAGAGTATAATGCCTAGAATGTAGCACGCAGCTTCACGCCGTTCTTTGGGCGTGAAGTCATTCCAACCATTGCGAACGCTTTTGAACAGCCCCATTGCGTGGGATTATCTGCTCTTGCAAATCTGTAAAAGAAACAGTATTCAAAGGATGTACAGTCACGACGAGTTATGCAGCCAGACAGGATATCTTGTGGAGAGAACTGCGATATTTACATGAATTTGCACGGTCAGGGAATAACAAGTCGAGATAGTCTGGCGTGCCATGCTGATGAAGTTCAGTTGGAATTCCTACGCAGGGACTAAGTACACTACACCGTGGGCGGTACAGTTGGAGTGAAGTGAATCTAAAGTCAGATTTGAAATGAAAGTAGATAGGTGAAGGTACCATTACAAGTGAATAGAAGTTGAAGCTGGCAGAGGAAGAGGCCATAGAGAGGGATTCTAGTAGTAGTTAGCCTGAGGCAGCTAGGCCAGCACATGCATGCACATGGCATATGTCTATCAGGGCCTGAGGATCTGTCATATCGACGGCTCTCTGCTGTGGCAGGACAACTCCTGTCGTAATACCTGACTGATGTACCGCAAAGACAGATACATAGTCCATTATCTATCCGGCTACTACCCACCAGGCTGCACAGCTTATTAGACTTGACTTATAGTTGGACCCCAGTCCGGAAGTAAGTCCGGGCATCTGAATGATTGGACCGCCATGCGGGCGTTTGCTCAGCTGAACAGCGACCGAGATCCACCTGGATGTCTTGCGCTGGACGTTGAAAAGAAAGACAGAGTGCATGCGATGACGACATTTTGGTCATCCTGTGCGCTCGGAGCGCTTTCTGAAGCCAATCTTCGTATCGCCTTTTGGGCCTCACCTCCCCTGATCGTCTCTACAATCCTGGTTGCCCGGTCTGGTTTGCAACACCAAGCTTAGACTTACCCCACCTCACAAAGTCCGCTGCAGCATTAACCTGGCGGCTTGCAAGCCAGTTGTCGTTAATTCAGGATGATATATCAGATGATGACCGACTGGCGCGCCCGATGATCCCTTCGAGGATCGCCTCGTGAAATTGACCCCACCAAAATAACAAAGCAACAAACGGTCAAGCAATGGGTGAAACACGGCAAGAAGCCGACCAAAGAAAGCCACAAAATGCAGCCAAAAAAGGGGACGGAATGGATGAAGAAGCAGCAAGAGTATTCTTCTCTAACGGAGAATTCGAGTTTGGGTATTTGACTTACCACGTCGTGCGTGCGTGCTTCTTGCATGTTGTCGACATACAGACGGACCGTCTCGTGCTTGGCAGGTAGGCAGGCCACGTGCATCCCCGACCGCATGTGTTTCGCCTCCCCCAAAAAGATGGGAAGATGGGAATGCTCAGCCATTGCCGTTTTCACGGTTCCGGAGGGGTTGAAAGTTTCCTAGTCCAACCACTCCCCAAGTAGCTTGTTTCGTCACCATTTACGACAATTAAGAGTTAGCTATCTACCTTAGTTGAACCGGCCTGAGTCAAACAGCTATGCGCTGGTGTTTTCCAGACCTCCCATGTGAGCTCATGCATGTCCGGCTTGTCGATCGGGGAGTTTAAATCTGGTCAATCTCAAGCGTAGCGAGAATGCCATTGGAGACGCCAGAGGTACTCGGCCAGTCGCGGGTGTGGGGTGGAGCAGTGAGGTACCCATCCGGTACCGCTGCGGTGCAATCAAAGAATGACATTGAATTGACACCCCGTTCTCAGCTTAGCAGTAGCACCACATTCACCTGAACTAACCTAAAAACTAAGCTGGAGGGTGGCTCTTATCGGGAATCGCCTTCGATTCTTTCCCCCCCAAAAATCCTAAAAATTCTCAAAACGCCATCGTCCACTCAGCCGCGTGATCCCCCGCCCACCATCCTCACCGACTGATTCGACGCTGTGTTTCTTTTTATCATTCATTATCATCGTTTGTTTGGCTTTCTCCTTATTTTTTTTTTTATTCCTTTTCTCTTTTCCCTCTAGTCCTTCGTGCATCCTGAGGATATATATGGCTTCCTTCCTCCCCCACCATGTTGCCTGCTGAGCCTGCGCAGTTGCCGGTTCTGCTTTTTCGTCGCAGGCCGTGATTGAGCTTAGTCGCTTCGAGGTGTGGAGATACTATATCATCCTCGGCTTGCTTGACCATCGTTCGATCAACAAGTGGCCTGTTCAGTCTTTCTGGTCTCTTTGTGTGTATTATATTTCATCTGTGTGGTTAGAAACCCCATACCGAATGTTTGTGCTGCCCTGAAATTCTCCTCTCCTCCACCCTCCCAAGCTATCGTTAGGGTCCTAGCTAACTAGACGCTAATCTTGCAGATACTAGCTTCGATTCGACAATTGCGGGACCCCTTCCCCGAGCCGTTGCTCTGATCCCACTGCAATGGCGACTGGAGAAGAGCCTCCCACGGCGTCCCCCGCGCAGCAGTCGAACCCAGCTAGAGGCTGGTGGAAACGGCTGCGGGGGTCTAATGCCCCTGAGACGCCCGCCATTTCAACGAGTCAAAGCCCTTATCGCCCCAAAAGGACGCTGGGTATTCTGAGTGACAAGGAGACAGATGAAGTGCCTGGTACGTCGCAGCTGTGGGAGCGATCATTCGCTTTGCTTGTGGAGTATGATCTTGCTAACATTGACATGGGAATTTAGGGACCGTTCTTCTGCTCTCGTCAAACCGTAATGAGCCTCTCGGTCTGGAACATCAACCGCACCGCGAATCCCATTCGTCGTTGCCGTCGCCTTATCCACCGTCCCGTTCCTCTTCTCGTGCTTCTCGTGCCTCTCGTGCGCGCCAGCAGAAAAAGAAAACGCCGGATGGCAACATAGTGTTAGATCCTCAACCCGATGACTCCATGAATGACCCTCTCAATTGGCCTGTATGGCGACGAGATGCAGCTTTGGTGTCGTTGGGATTCTATTGCCTGATGGGGGGCGGTATGACCCCAATTCTTGCTGCCGGTTTCAGCCAAGTAGCTGCTGCGTATGATGTGACCACCCAGAAAGTCGCATATACGACAGGGTTGTACATGTTGGGTCTCGGGATTGGGTCGGTGATCATGTCTCCTACAGCTATCCTGTATGGAAAGCGGCCGGTATACCTCCTTGGAGCGACCCTTTTCATTCTTTCGGCGGTCTGGTGTGCGCTGTCGCCCAACTACCCGAGCTTGGTCATTGCTCGTATTTTCCAGGGCATTGCAGTAAGCCCGGTCGAGTGCCTTCCCTCTGCGACTATTGCCGAGATCTACTTCCTGCACGAACGGGCGTACCGGGTCGGCATCTATACCCTCCTGCTTCTAGGAGGCAAGAACCTGATTCCCCTAGTGAGTGCAGCTATCATCGGGAGTCTGGGGTGGCGCTGGGTTTTCTGGATTGTTGCTATCGTCGTTGGCGCTTGCCTCGCCCTTCTTTTCTTCTTTGTCCCCGAGACGTTCTGGGACCGCACACCTCGGCCACGAAAAGCTCACAAGCGCCCCAGCTTTTACCGTAGTGTGTCGAACATCATGTCCCATGGACTACGCGGTCGACCGCCTCACGCTCATCGCCTGGAGGAGAATCCTCCGGATGATGACCCCAACTCCCAAGAGCCAAAGAAGTCCAAGAAGGGTCATGTTGGGTTTGTGGATGACCATGATGAGGAACCAGAGACCATTTCTGAGAAGATAGAGGAGCCGGCTGGCCAGGATCCTATATCGTCAACACCAGAGCGTCCTGCCACTGGGTCGACGCCAAGCGAAGATCCTGAGAAGGCTGATGGGCTCCTTCATCCTCCGCCGTTGGCACACATTCACCCCCATGACATTGAAGCTGCTCGGGAAGCGGCGATCTCCCCATCACGCAGCGAGTCGCTGGACCCGGGTCCGCCGATCACGTCGGCGGCTCGGTACACCAACCGACTTCGGGATCAGCCGCCTATCCCGTTCAGTTACTATCTCCGTCCATGGAATGGCCGGATTGCTCATGACAACTGGCTACGCGTCGCGGTGCGGCCATTCATTCTCTTCGCATACCCCTCTGTGCTGTGGTCGACGGTGGTGTATGCCCTGTCCGTCGGCTGGCTCATTGTGCTGTCCGAGTCGGTTGCTACCATCTATGAGCAGCGAGACACTTACAACTTCACCGCGCTGCAGACCGGTCTCATCTACATCTCGCCCTTTGTGGGGGGCCTGCTGGGGACCGCTGTGGCCGGTAAGGTGTCTGACATTATTGTACAATATATGACACGACGCAACGGGGGCGTCTACGAGCCGGAGTTCCGGCTGGTGATGGCGATTCCCATTGCTATCTCGACCACCATCGGACTGATGGGATTCGGTTGGAGTGCGCAGGAGAAGGATGCTTGGATTGTGCCCACGATCTTCTTCGGCATCATCTCATTTGGATGCTGCCTGGGTAGTACGACATCCATCACCTTTTGCGTCGACAGCTACCGCCAGTATGCTGGGGAGGCACTGGTGACATTGAACTGGAGTAAAAGTAAGTTGCACCAAAACCACAGCATTCCCGAGTGAACGTGGATCCGCAAACTAACTATTGATGTAGATGTCTTTCATGGGCTGATCTTTTCGCTGTTCATTGTTGACTGGCTGGACGCGGATGGCTCCCGGTTGGTGTTTATCGCGCTGGGAGTGATCCAGCTGGGCTGTCTATTGTTTTCGATTCCCATGTACATTTATGGCAAACGGGCCCGGATGTGGACGGTTCGGATGCACCTGATGGAACGATTCTAGAGGGCCGGGTGGCCGGACCGGGACCCTATTGGAGGGAGCGGATCGGATGATTCTTGATTTTGGGTTGTAGATCTGGGTTGTATCATGATACCTATCTATATTAGATCGTACATATAGTTGACTATTTGCTACGATTGGAGCTGTCGTGCCGCCATCGAGCCCCATTTGACTACTGTGAGCAAGCCCTGCGGGGGTGCTGGGGTCATCTAGCCCAGACCGGGTTGGATGTCAAGTGAGCCCGGAGAGGGCGGAATGTCATACAGCATCCACAATGAGTAATTGATCCCTGCAAGTCATCTTAGTACTTTCCATGAATAAGATGAACAATTGTGCGTATGTGTGCCGGGCCACCGACACCGCCACCCGGACACACCTCACAGTCACCCAATTTAATTTCAATTCATGTCCCGTCCCCATCCAGAAGTAAGGATTCTCAAAGTATTTCATCCACAACAGACCCAGTTAGGCAAGCCACAAATCTCCCCGCCCAATCCGGATTCTAGACCGCTTAGTCACCGCCATTGCCTGTCCCGCCAGTTGAATGGCGGCTGAACGGGCACCAGCTGCAGCCCACGTCGATCATGATGCGCCCCACGACGTCAGAGAGCAGATGGGGGCATAACTAGTGACTGCCTTATTCAATTTGCCATCTCATTAGTGTGTGTACTAGACATGCTGCAGCGGCTGAGCAAATCCGCACTGGATACTACCAGTCAATTAAGTACGTACCTCGACACCTGAGGAATGGAACGGACGCGGCCAGAATGGCCCCTGACTGGTGGCTTCGCAGCCCGGAAACGGGGGATTTAGAGCCAATGAGGATCCACAGCAGACCCCTTGACCAGCTGGATTTAGTCTAGCGTCAAACGGCAAAACCGGTATTGCAATGCTGTGACTGGCCAATCACGGATGGAACACAACAGGCTGAAATCAACCTGAAATCTGTTTTGAATCACGGCGCGGGAAGGGAGACCCTCGGTTACGGGATTGATTAATTACGGGAGGCAGTTGGGTTGAACCAAGGGAACGCAAGCACAAGCAAATTGTATGATTAGACAAATCGATACTTTGGGGGACCTGGTGGAGTTGGCATCCTCCATCACTGATGGGCCACGCCATCTCATTCGTCGGGGTATCCGTCCATCATTCTGGTCCAGTCTGCCAATGCCTTATTTTTCGCTTGCCACCTTTACTTCTTTTCTCGGTTGCCACGGGATGACTCCCAGGTACTGAACACTGACTGACGACGACGCTCCCCTCAAGGCGTTGAATCGGGGACTAACTGGGGGTGGATTGTGCCTGTCCGTTTGTTGGAATGAGCGTGGGCCGGAAATCCGCGACTCCCACGGCTGCCATTTACTACAATACTGGCTCTGCCCGACTACAGACGCACTTTTGCCCTCTCCTGCACGCAGTCCTTGATATTAAACAGCTCGCCTTTCCAACCTTGTTTCAAAGCTCTTCTCTCTTTTTTCCCCCTTCCCCTTCTCTTGCTGCTGCTGCTTCTCCCCTTTCTCTTCTTCATCATTTACTCCCCTCCCTTCCATCAGCAGCTCCTCCTCCCTTCTTACTCCCACCCCCCGCCAGCATTTTTCGCCACACTCTATTTCAATCGCGCCAGCCACCATCTACTAGTCCCCACCCAGGCCAGGATGGATGCGTAAGGCAATCGACGCCATCGCTTGACTATCTGCCTTCTAAACTCGATCCCCCCTCTCTCGCTCTCTCCCACCTCTCGTCCCTCTATCCTCCTTCCCCATCTCCCCACCATGGAGCTCACTTCCCCTCCTCCGAAGGACGATGATCATAGCACGGGTCGGAGGGTGCGTGAGCTCTATCGCTATTTCCGGCCCGAACGGACAGCCAGTTATCAGGAGCGCTATCAGAGTGTCTCGTCCGACGACGCACTACCACCCACTATTCTAGATCCCTCTTTTCCGCCGCCCTCACCATCGCTATGCTCGCAGTCGCAGTTCGCGCCCGCCATCGGTCCAACCTCGGCGGGGCTAGTGCCCGAGGCCCTGGTCTTGGGTGACCCTAATGCGACTCTAACGTCTTTCGCGCAGCTGGCAGCTTTGCGTCTCAATGTTGAGCGCGTGTTGATCAGGTACGATACCAGCGCATCTCGATATTTCTCGCCCTTGCCGTGCTGACTCAATCGGTATGTTAGCGTGTCAGATCGTCAGTCACAATTCATTCTAGCTCAAAGCACTCGCACTGGCAAGGTCAGTGATTACGAATCTGCCGGCGATGGCATCTGGAATGGCTGTGCTTCCATGTCTAGCAACGCCTGGAGCATGTGTAAGGTGGGTACCTACTCGTCAGAGAAATTCGTAGATCGGTTACTCAACAAAGTATTGCGTCCTTCGTTGCAGGCTACGGTTGCGCTCCCGCCCAACAACCGAGAAAAGGGTCAACACAGCTTCCTGGTGATCAATGACCTGCGCGAGGATGATCGCTACAAGCGCCTTCAGTTCGTACAGGGTGAGCCAGGTTTCCGTTTCTATGCCGGTACGCCCTTGACCACCGAAACCAACATCAACATCGGTTGCTTTTTCGTTCTGGATACGAAACCACACAATGGATTCGACGATGTGGAGAAAGAGGCCTTGGGGTCGTTGGCGGACTTGATTATGGATTACTTGAAAGTCAGCCGCCAGGCATCAGAAGGCCGTCGTGCCGCTCGACTATCGCGCGGTCTTAGCTGCTTTGTCGAGGGCAGCTCCAGCTTCGTCGATGCCTCTCATCCGTCGCTAGCCGGCAGCTCTGCTGCTGCACCCAGCACCCCGCCATCGTCGAGCCAAAGAGCCAACCACTTGTCCGTGGGCTCCTTCAACAGTTTCGATATACCGTCGAGACGCTCACACAGCACCGACGCCCGATCGTTTAGCTCTGTATCAGACTATAAAGCCGACCAAGCAGTGTCGTCGGGTCCTGACACGCCGCTACCAGACTGGTGGTCCAGTAGCCGCCAGAAGGAACTGAAGGGAGTGGACGAGTCGCAGGGACACACTTGGGCGTTCCGACGAGCCGCGAACTTGATTCGGGAGAGTTTGGAACTGGGCTCCGATGGCGGCGTGATCTTCGTGGAGAACAGCAACAGTCCGATGCTGGACACGGACACTGGCAGCGATGGCTCTGTGGAAGGTAACACTCCTGCACCAGTGCTGGCAATTTCCACCAACGATGAGCCGTTTGCGCCGGGGCCAGGCTCCAAGATGCTCTATCCTGCCGCGAATCTCGACAGCGCGTTTCTGCACCAGCTCCTGCGACGCTACAGTAAGGGGAAGTTGT
The DNA here is from genome assembly GCF_003344945.1 of Aspergillus welwitschiae. Lineage (NCBI taxonomy): Eukaryota > Fungi > Ascomycota > Eurotiomycetes > Eurotiales > Aspergillaceae > Aspergillus > Aspergillus welwitschiae. The sequence goes on from NW_020798726.1 coordinate 343,761, forward strand.
GGTCGTTCCATCGGGACGGTATGATCTCCAGCTCCGATGACGAGACCCCTCGACAAAGCCGATCGCGTGCGCCGAAGGGTCCCGAGATCGGCAAAGGCGGGCCGAAAAAGTGGAAATCCATGGAGAACTCCATGCTGAATCTTTACTTTCCCAATGCGACTCAGGTTCTCTTCGTGCCGCTATGGAATTCCGCCAACTCACAATGGTTCTCCGGGTGCTTCTGCTGGAACACGGAAGAGACGCGCGTCTTCAGCTCGTCCGTGGAGCTCAGCTCAATTTTAGGGTTTGGTTCCTCCATCATGGCCGAGTGTAACCGGGTCGAGTCGCTCATTTCCGACCGGCAAAAGGGCGACTTCATTGGCAGCATCTCGTAAGTTGGGTCCTCTTGCGTGTTTCACTAGATACTAACCTTGTTCAGACATGAGTTGCGCAGTCCGCTGCACGGTATCTTGGCAGCCGCCGAGTTCTTGAATGGGACGAACCTGGATGAATTTCAGGGTTCTCTGCTGGAGACCATCAACGCATGTGGACGCACCTTGCTGGATACAATGAACCAGGTACTCGATTTTAGCAAGATCGTATCGTTGGAACGAACATATCGCAGTCTGAAGCGGAACAAGACATCGTCCACAGACGTCAAGAGCATGGACCGGTTTTCTTCCCACTTGGACACTTACGTGGCGACCGACTTGGCCCTTCTGGCCGAGGAAGTGGTAGAAGGCGTGTGCCTGGGTCATGCATATGGTCAAAGATCTGCTGCTCCTTACGACCAACCGGTTGTCTTGCCTCTTGCTCAGCAGGGCCAGATCCAGCCCGACAAAGAAACGAAACCGAAACCCCGTTCTGAAGTTGAGGTGGTCGTGGACATTGCTCACAACGACTGGGTCTATCAGACGCAGCCCGGAGCTCTGCGACGTATTGTCATGAACATCTTTGGCAACGCCATGAAATACACGCAAAGTGGCCGCGTGTCGCTACACTTGGAAGTTACGGAGGCATCCGAGGGCCGCGTGCGTCGGAATGGTGTCGAAGAGCTAGTGACTTTGACGGTGTCGGACACCGGCAAGGGTATCTCGGAGGAGTTCCTGCGTGGTCGCCTGTACACGCCTTTCGCCCAAGAGGACACGCTTGCAGTCGGCACGGGCCTGGGTCTCTCGATCGTGAGGAGTCTTGTCAAGGCCCTGAAGGGCAGCATCAACATCCATAGCCGGCCGGGCGAGGGAACCATTGTCAAGGTCTCATTGCCTCTCGTGCGACCTGGTCCGGAACTGGAGCTGGAAGAACCTGTCCGTCCCGTGTCGCCATCTACGAGAGAGCAGGAGATGTTAACCGAGTGCCGTCTGCTGCGCGAGAACCATGTCGGCCGACGCGCCGCCATTCTTGGCGTGGATCCTGCCGACGCTTCCTCTCATCCGCTATGGTCCATCTACTCGCGATACCTGGTCGACTGGTACGGCCTGGAGCTTGTTTCGTGGCCGTCGGGCACGCCCGTCGATGTCATCCTGGCGGAGGAGCAGAGCCTATTGGAGGGCATGAGGCCAAGTGGCGACGCGACTCTCCCTTCGCTCTTGATCCTCTGCAACAAATCCGTCGATTACACGACCGCGCGTTCGCAATGGGCATCCTTGGCGAACGTGGTAAACATTGTTTGCCGCCCATGTGGACCACACAAGCTCGCTCGCAGCATCCGCAGATGTCTCGATACGCAGAGTGGAAACACAGCGCCACACACCATCGAGCTCCCCGAACGGCCACGCCAAACTACCATATCCTCCGGAAGCGACCTTTCACCCGGAGAGAGGCTATTCGAAATCTCAACCGACACCTCCGAGCTTGCCCCAGAGATGACCATCAGCTCCGGCTCGACCTCATCAGCCGAGTATCCTCGCTCCCAAGACTCCGACGGCATGGATGCCCCCCTATACACCATCAACTCACCTCTCCCGATCCGTGCCCCATCTCCCTTCAAACAACCTATTTTAACACAAACCGAAACCGAGCGACGCGCCCGCGTCCTAGTCGTCGATGACAACAGCATCAACCTGAACCTGATGCTCACATTCATGAAAAAGCGGCACCTCGCTGCTCTCGACTCCGCCGAGAACGGCAAATTAGCCGTCGACGCAGTCGAACGCGCCCAACAGGGCTACGACATCATCTTCATGGGTTAGTCCCCCTCTCGTCCCCAACTTTACAGATACACTTTATCCATGCTAACACAAAATAACACAGATATGTCCATGCCCGTAATGAACGGCTTCGAAGCCACACGCGCCATCCGCGCCCTCGAAAAAGAGCGCGGCGCAACGTACAAGCCAGCCGTCATCATCGCATTAACAGGACTGAGCAGCTCGCGCGATGAATCAGAGGCTCTAACCTCGGGCGTTAATCTGTTCCTTACAAAGCCAGTGTCGTTTAAGGAGGTGTCGCGGTTGTTAACGGAGTGGGAGGAGAAGGGATTGGATGATCGGATATCTATGTCGGGACAGGGACAGGGACAGCAGGGGTTGGCGTCTAGTTGATGTTACTGTGGTGCGGTGTGGTGTTTACTCTTTTCTTTGATTGCTGTTATTTCGCGTTTGCTTTTAGAGTTGTTTATTTGGGATTACTCCGTATACGGGGCATGAGGCATGAGTGATACCCTGGTTGTTCTTGGCGTTTCGGGTGTTCTTATGTTCACTGGCATCATACATGCATGGTTCTTTGGGGTGTGAGATGGGGAGGGGATTTGATATGTGATGCATATTCTACATTGATACACATACTACTGCTACTACAGCGAGTGACTTGTTTTAGAAGGACATATGCATATGCGGTCCAATCAAACTACTATCAAATGAACCACTCCCTCTTTAACACCAAGCCACCGAACACTCCTGCCATGTCCAAACTCCCTAGTAAAGAAAGTCTTCTACCTGGCAGCAACACCCTCCTGCATGGCTCCCAAATGCTCCCATGCCAGCGTATCCTCTCCCAAACTCCACGCCATAACACCTCCTAGTCCCAGCTTATCGACGATATCGGTGAACTTGCGTGCAATCATGTCTGCGGTATCCCACGTCCAGAACACATTGACCTGGTCATCGAAGTAGTACTCTCCACCCATGACATCATCCAATTTAGCGTTTTCTTGCGCGCGCCGCCATGAATCCGTAATTGAGATGCCTTTGCATGTTCCGTAGTCAGATAGACAACCTGCTTGGCAGAAGTCGTCGGTTGTACCGCTACATCGCCACATATTAGCATACACCGTTCGCAAGGAGAGTAGGAGTCGTTGACATACCAGTTTCCGTACTGACTGCAGCAACTTCCAGCGGGACACTTCATCCCCTTGTCAAATCCACACGTGCCATCCGTACTCGTCTTCAGATTAGCCGGAGGCGCACTCATAACACTCTTTTCAAAAGTCAAACTCCCACTTTTCCCGTTATCGCTTCCATCCGCGTTCTCCATTACGACAACCTTGCACCCAATCGGCTGGTCCTCACACTCCTGCTCATCGCTGGGATCTGTCTCAAACCACTTGGCATAATACGCCATTCCCAAGTTTGTCTTATTACCAGGGAGGCCAATATCCCGATACGCCTGCACTGTATTAAATGAATCCACGACAGATGTATGGTGCATAGTGACATTATTCCGGCGGTTCATGAGATCGTACGACATGATGTTCACCATATCGACTGAGGGCCAGATCTGCGGGCCTGTGGTGTTGGTGAAGGCGATCATGTCTTCTTTCTTGCCAGGGACCGCAATAGAGAGGAGTTTGTTGGGGCCGAGGGCGCTCCGCAGCGCTTGCAGGAATAAGGGGTAGGTGGTTATTTCAGACACTTTGGCACTGTTCGGTGTTGTCTTGTAGTCTTGGCCATTACCGCCGGGGTATTCCCAATCTATGTCTACACGTTTCTGGTCAATACCAATTGCAGGAGGGGTGGCGAGGACGTGTATAGAGACATACCAACACCATCGAAACCAACCTGATTCACCATAGCTGCTACATTCTTCGCATACTGGTTGCGAGAAGTCTCATCTTTCGCGGCCGTCGAGAACCCCGAGGTATCGCCCCATCCGCCGATGGCGATCATGAGCTTAGTCCCCGGGCTGAAGCGACTGCGCATGGTGGAGACAGACTCGAAGGGGGTAAATTGTGGGGGAGAGTCAGAATTGAAGAGCGTAGACTGGGCGAAAGCCATGATAGCGTGCGTGATGCCTTGGGTTTGGTTGGCGCCGGGGAGGCCACTTGTGTGGTACCTGATTCCCCGTTGTTGTTAGATGCGTATGAAAGGAGATAATATGAGGATGTTGTTAGTACTCACTCATCAACGTACATGGCGAACCGCATGCTCGCCACGCACTGCAGGCTCATTAGGCTGAGAGCGATTAATTTCATTTTGCTAATAATTGTTGATTAAGACCTTGGTCCTGCGTTGTCCCACCTGAGGACAGAAAACAGAGGTATAAATGGCAGTGTTGCGCGCTTCTTTTTGGGTCAACTCCGAGGCTGTGGTGCTAAATATGTAACTCTTGTGGCACCATTTGCTGCCTATCGAACGGGGCCTACCGTTATGAGGGACAGATAGCAACTCCTACCATTCCGATCAGTCTGGGGTCATCGCCGTAACATTCTGGAGAAGATGCCGGGTGGATGCTCGATCGCGGAGATGGAGGCCAGGCATGTCCGTGGCTGCAGAAACACTAGTTTCCAGTTATAGCATAGCTTGAATGGGGGGAGTGACTTGCTGAGACATAAAATGGGGGCGTTTGGGGAAGCTGCGATGGAGAGTCGCCACAAAAGGCAACAAACATACCAAACGGCATTCCGGCATGTTGCGGCCTTGGTAGGATTGTGACTGGACTGCATTGCTGGATGAGACATCAAAAGCTACATCTATTGGTATTTGTCAATCAGATTGTTGCGTCTTATTTCTAGTCTGAGCTGACTCGTACAAAACAGAGTCTCAATGTCAAACTTCATTATTAGCGCTAGACAAGTCTGAATATAAACTGTAGGGTATCTTCTAAAGGAAATATCAAGCTGAGAAAGCGTACAGCTAATCCCAATGCCGCCGGATGATCGGCCGCGCAGGGTCCCATGGTCCTGTCACCACATTCTTATACTTTTGTAAGCTGATGAGCCACCAGCTGCATCCCCCCATGGCCAGCGCCGTCAGGATGCTCCCCAGGATCGAGCCAACCACCGCCGCCATCCATCCTCCCCGCAGGGTGATCCCCACCGCGCCGCCAGCAACCCCGACCAGAGCCAAGGTCAGCAGCACATGCCCAGTCCAGGACACATGACGCAGCTGCCGGCGAAAAATGGGAAAGAGCCCGAACACCTCAATCGAGAATAACATCAAGCTGAACACATGTGTGGTAGAAGGTAGGCGCGACGCCAGTACCGTCGAGGCCATCACCGCTGCATTAGTGGACAGAGAAGCCGGGAACTTGGTGGCGCCTGCGCCCTCCCCACTCCCATAGTCAAAGGAGAAGATGTTCATGATCAAGAGCCAGCAACTCATGGCCCAGATCGAATCACTCGCCGTAGACTTGGTAAGTGACTTGAGGATCGGACTGAGCCCGAGCAGCGCGAAGTAGATCAGAAACGCCGATTTCACAGTGGACAGCCGCTGCCGATTCCGCGAAGAAAACATCGACAGGTAGTCTGGCTCCTGAGAACCGCCACCCAAGGTCCCGTTCGCAGGCCCAGGCGTAGGTGAAGCGGGTTCCTGAGCCCCGTAGGCATCACTCACATACCCCGTGCTGTGTCGCCGGAGCAGTTCACTTGACTCGCCCTGCGACATGTTCAACCCCAGCCCATGCACCTGGTTCTCCTTTTGGCCATTGGCTCGCGAGCTAGTGCCAGACGGATTGACAGAGCTGGTCATGGAACTAGCACTGGAGCCATCGTCACCCTCCAGTGACCGCTCCGCAACATGCGCATTTTCCACATGCTCCCTCAGTATCCACGAGTCCCAAAAGATCCATCCCAACGCTGTCCCGACACTGCCCCAGCAGACCACCGAGACCGGGCTCACGCGGCCCTGTACAATGCCGACAAAGCAACACACAAATATAGCCACGGAGCTAACATGTTGTACAATGACCGTGGAGTCGGCCACTAGCGGCCAGAAATCGTAGGGCCGCACTCGGGGGTTCCGCTGGAGGTGGTCAAGAAACGTCTCCGTGTCGGTGTAATTATCCGGGTCTAGGATCATCAGTATTTCCTGCCATATATGTTTTGCAGTGGGTATAAGCGCACATGATTGTTTCACCCACAGCAGCTTCTTCCATGCGCCCTTTCGTCGTCTCCGTCTGCTGGTCCCGCGCACCTTGCGACTCCCTACTCCTGGGACCGCCGGCGGCGGTCGCAGGGCCGCCACGGAGGCGGCAGTGCCCGAATTGCCATTGAGCGCTCGGAGAGATTCATCGTACCCCGTCTGGGTCGGCCGGGCCCGAGGCAGGGACGAGGTGTAATATGCATCTTCAGGGGCCAGCCGGTTGGGATCCGGGAGAGCTCGTTGCGCGGCGGTAGGCTTTACGCCAACCGTGCGGTTCGGATGGGTCTCGACGGGAACGGGGGGAGGAACCGGAGGAGGCGAGTCGGGCAGGGAAGGCATGGAGGAGCAGCGGGATTCATGCTTGTAGCATGATGTGATGGATCTATAGTTGTCGCTGAAGACACAATTGCGCTGGTCGGTGACGCGAATCACTCACCAATTCAGACCTGCAGCCACGTGGTGATTAGTCAGCTATACTGCTCTGGACGAATGCATCTCTCTGGGGTGGAATTACGCGCCGGAAAAAGAGATTGCCAATTATATTATGTATTTTGATAGAAAATATTTCACAATTTGCCTGAATGACAGCATACAGCGCATAGCTCCCGACAACACTTTCACTCATGTCTGTAATACGTGCAGAACGTCAATCACAATCCGGTCCAAGCTATCCTCCAGACTCTGTGCCTGCTCAACTAAGAGTCGAAACTCTCCGTCACTGTCTTCGAACAGATAGTGTTGTTCACGCTGTGACGAGATCTGACATACCAGTATCTTAACCTGGGCGTCTCTGTCGCAAGCCTGATAGAATGCCGTGGCTTTATCAAATAGCTCCTTCCTCGATCTACACTCGTCCAGTGGGATATAACGTATCGCTCCGATGACTCTCTGAGACCCAAGCCTAAATACAACCTTGCTAGGCTTCATAGGCTCAGTGGTGTTGCTCGTATTGCTGGTGTCGGTAGTTTTATGTCGTTTATGTGGTGGTGAGGGCACATATTTCTCTTCTTCCGAAGATGAACCTTCTTCCGATGAAGATGACGATGCCCCGACTGAACTTTCTGCGCTCGCAATCGTGCGACCTCTCATCGAGTATCTTGTCGAGGAACCTGCTTTAACTGACTTCCTTGTGTCTGTTTTATCTTTCGGAGTTTTGGGACGGGTGATCGAAGAAGCTCTTGTGGCATCCTCGCCTGAGGAATCCTGGAGCTCCTTTAGGTGGTCCCAGGCTTCCGCAGAGTATTCAATTTCTTTCAAGTCGTTGCTAAACACTCGAACTGCGCAGTGCTCTAGTTCCTCTTTCTCATTGACGCCTGACCATGGCCTAAGGTACGTGCCATGGACAGTGCGATGAGGCGGGTCGCAGTACACGAATCTCGCCGTGCCATCCGCCTCATGTAACACGAGCGCATAGTACTTGCGCGGTTTGGTGACGAGGTACCATGCCAGCTCGACCTCATTGCCCTGCCGATCAAACACTTTCCAGACCATTGACCCCAGAATTTTACTGAATTTGCACCTCGGATATTCGTTCCCCTTCTCTTGGTGCCATTGTTCCAAAATTGTCATGAGATAACTGGGAAACGGGATGTCGGGTCCAAGTTCTGGCTTCGGGTTGACCTGCACCGCCTGATCTTCGTTATCGTCTGGGTGAGAACCATCGGCAGAGATTGTTGGCTTCTGTTCTTCGTCGTCAGATTCCGTGTGGACGATGTGGCGAGAGATGCGTCTCACCCTAGTGATGGCGCAGGAGAGCTGTCAGCTAACATGTATCTGAAAGCAACAATTGATCTTACCTTTCCTTCCAGAAGATGACACCGTCTGGATGCGCAGGGTCCATTTTTCAGTCTGGACGCGAGAGTTAGCAAGGGTTAGCGCAAGTCAAGAGTGCCTGCCGACATTTCGCGTATGACTTACTCCTTGAGAAAAGAAATTGACGCGTTTGCTAGACAATGACACGCCTGCTGATGATAGATACCTAGCTCAAAGAATTCTAAAGACGTCTGACAGTTGGCCTTATTCTCGTTAGGCTGGTTTTCATACAGAAGGAGCTTAAGCATAATGTGGCTTGTCTGTCAAAACTTTCAAGCAATGGAGGTGCCTTGCCACACGCGCAAGTCACCGTTGTTGGTATCTCACAAATGAATAGTATGAAGCCCGATTATGACTAGTGAAGCATGTTCCAGTTTAGCATCTCTAAATTTAAGTCGATAGGCTCGGTGTGTCCCGTACAAGTGTAAAATCAATTCAATTGAAACCACCAACTTAGTGGAAAGGTGAGGCAGCTTGCAGCCAATGTCTCGGATTCTGGAGAGTATGGATGCAGCAGAGCAGAGTCAAAGCCTAAGCCCTGGGAATCAAGGCACATGCACAGGTTCAACGTGAAATCAAAGACCCGTGAAACGCAATAGAGTGGATCACCAAGAAGATCCTGACAGCTCGATGCGTCAAGAGTGAAGAAGATGGACTGCTCCGCAGGCTCTATCGTACATTACCCCCCAGGTATGGGACCGTATTGCTTGACGCGTTCCGGAAACCACCGATAGTTTTCTTCACCTCAGTAATTGGCAAACTAGTAGTAATGCATGTTCCTAACATATTGCGGGTCTTCATCTACCCATAACCCCGGGATGGGTAGTCCGGGGAAAGTATGCATGCATCCCCATCAAACTCAAACATTCATATAGCGCTTCTTCGCTCACGCCCACAAAGTCCAACAGCAGAGGCAACAACCCTTTCTGTGCGATTGAAGACAAATGCAAGCCAAGGCACTCTAGACTACTCTGTTTTATCCTTTCAAACGCAGATCCAGCGGCCAGCTGCATCTACCCGGAGCAAAATACGAACGGATCTTTGTTTGCTCTTCTCCTTTAACACGGCGTTGGGGAGTCAAGCCCACCAGCTAATGTCCAAACCTGTTTCCTTCCGGGCCAATATTGGCTATCTCCGTTTGGCTTGAACTTTACTTCCAGTTTTCCTGCCCGACGGAGCGGCAGGCTAAACGTGCAATCACTCAACCAGAGCACACTAACCACCAAATATATATCAGTCGAAACTGAAGCCTACTTACTACTAAAAGATCCAGTTAAACAACTTGGGCATGCTTCATCTATAGATGATTGGGATGGCTTAATCACCAGTCAAGGACTATGTGACTCGCCACACTCATATACACAACAACAAAACCGCCTAGCTGGCAACAAGCCCGACGATAGCATGATCAGACTGGGCCCTTGCGCCACAAGAAGCAGTCAACCACCCATCGGTGAGTAACCGCAGTGGAAGCGGTGGACAGATCAGGCAGCTACCTCAAGCCGAGAATGACTGAAAGTACGAGGTCATGGTTTCACCTGGATATATAGTCTGGTGTCATGTCTGGGGGGGTTTCTGAAACATGGCCAAGGAGCGTCCTCGGTGAAGGATACTGGGCGTGTTACGCGTACGAAAATGGCTGGCATTTGGAGCAGAGCAGAGATTGAGTCTGACTACCGCCACCTTCTGGTTAGTACAAACTTTCTTGAATACTGTCTGCGTACGGCTTGGTGGTTATAGGTGTGACGGAGGTTCGATTGGATAAATGGACATACGCTGAGACACACGTCGGAGTATATGATGGAGGAGAGACAAACCAGCTGGTGAAAGTATTCGGATTAGGTAGTAATGTTACGCCATAGACGACAGGGTCGTTGTAGGTTCTCTGGCAGGATTATTGGATGATGACTGCAACATATCGGAATCATCGAATCTCTGGTCTTCTTATTCTTGGCTTTCTTTCTAAATGCTATTATAATGGTTGCCCTTCTATACCAATGGGAACCTTCCAACTTAAGGACCGAACAAGAACATCCGAGCGCGATTGCCTTGCCCTTTGTGGGCCACAGACAGATGGTCAGATTCAAAACAAAAGCCCGAAAGGGAAGAATGAGTTAGTGCAACAAAATGAAAACCGAATCATTATACAGTTGGGTGATATGCTCTTATAGTTGCTCATCTGAACCAATGCACCGAAGTATGGAAAGAGATATCTTCAAACAACCGAGCAGCCTCGAGAAATAGAGTGGCATAAACGCGCTGGGTCTAAGTAGCACAAGAACAACACAATAACGGGTATCAAACGCTCAAAATGATGGAACTGGACGTGACTCGCCCAGTATGGTGCTGACGGAAGCATGCAGTCGTGGCTCTTGATCATGATTGGTTCTGAGAATCAGAATTCTGCTGCGCTTCGGCTACCAGTTTGGCCACCTGCGGCATGGTTGTCTCATCGATGCTATTCCTCCGGCCCCAGTTAGCTGGCTGCCTACGGAGAAATACGCCAACTGCGCCGATATAGCCTTCGTGGCGCAGGAAGTAGGCTTGTTTCTCGCCCTTTGACCAGAACTTGATGGCGTAGGACAAGGTGTTCATGGTCTGCCGATGGCCTCGAATGAACGAACCGCCAAAATAGATATGCTTCACTTGATGCTTTTCGGACTGCAGATAGGCAATCTGCCCGATGTTGTTACTGTGAAATGTTAGTCCCAACCGTACAGTACTGATTGAATATGCGAAAGCATACCTTATGGCATAAAGTAGGCTCCTACTCATGTCTTCGTGGTGAAACTTCGGCTCGCCATTAGTTTGGCCGGCTTCGCCATGGGAAGAGCCTTCCCCTTCCATGTCACTCGGCTCCGTCTGGTTCTTCATACGGAAGACCTTGCCAAACGTGCTAGCAATTGCAGTGTTTTTGAGACCAATCTTGCTGTAATCCATGCCGTAAATGTCACCAACCAACATGTCTACCCCGCTGTTGTCCCCTCGGTCCGCCATTGCCAGCATGTCGTCGAAGGTGCGGGCACCGGTCAACAATGACATTATGCCCCAGAACGTACCACCACCGAGGTGTGTACCACCCACACGTTGGAACTGCTTGGGGCCTGATACTTTGATCATCGACACACCGGAGCCAATGTTGACTAATAGATACGGGTAAACATCCGGTCGGGCCTCGGCAAACTGCATCGGCTCGGTTTCACTGTAGGTAAAGACCTCGTTCGGAATCTCAGTGATGAAAAAGTCAAGGCCTATGTAGAATGGTCAAATCTCGGACTTTGCTTGTTTCTCTTGCAAGTGAGCTCGCGGTTGCAGCATACCTGTAATAAGGCATTCCATCTCGTCCTCCCGAATAATGTCCACATTGAGCGCTTCCTTGAGCTTATCGTAGTATTTGAAAGCGCCTCCACCCGTAGCCATCACACATAAAGCATCTCCGGATGGTCCGCCGAGCTTCTCGTGTTCCTCTTTCAGTTGCTTGATGAAGTCAATGCACAGATCAATGCGAGATGTTTCGAAATTAATAAAATTGAGTCGGCCGCCATTGTCGACAGAGTCCAGCTCCCGTGTGAAGTAAACCAGTTTAGCTAGTGATCCGCCAATCTAAATGTCGGAGCAGCAAGAGTCAGTCAATCAAGCCGTGGTGGTGGAATTGCGCCGAGGGGTGCGATTGCGGGGAGCTTCCAAATTGTGCGGGGAACCGCGGAAGGAGAGAAAAAAAAAAAATTGTCACTCACGTCTACAGCCACATGGCTCACCAGGCCAGTGTGATGTGGAAGACGAATATCATGGCCCTCATAATGGACACCGTCCGTCCTTACGGGACTTTTTGATCGCGGGTCATCATCAACGATAAAGGCGCCCTTGACGTTGATCTTGACGGCTCCAGGATTGGTGATGGCCTGCTCCAGGCGACCACCCCGGGCGGCGGAATTGGATGTGGAAGAGGACATGTCGTGTCAATGGCATAAAAATACACAGGAGAATGGAGCGACGGGACCAGGGGAATTAGATGGACAGCAAGGAGCAGATGGCCGTACCGGCGGACGAGGTAGTTACCATCTCGGAGTAATGGGATCCCGTGATGGTCCCTACGGCGTATATCTCCTTCTGCCCGCTTTTGTTGAGGTCGGGTGGAACCGAATTATTGTTCTGACGGGCTGGGCATTCTTAGTCACTCCTGCTCCTGAGCAAGTTCAGTCAGACAACAGGAGGAAGGCATCCAAACAAAAGCAACCCTCTTGATTCCCGGTGAGCTGGTACTTGCAGAATCGCTAGTCTCGTTGTTCATTGCAGGGATCAACTGCATCCAGCCAGCCTGGAGGATGGCAGGGGGTGGCCAATGACGTTGCCTGGCCGAATTGATACCTCAGGCACTATAATGGAGTCTCAGGCATGAAACCCCACATGATGGAGGGTCTACTAAGAAATACTAAACGGCCACTCGGTTATCAGATGGTCGTTGGAAATAGATCTCGATGTAATTTACATACCAATGCATTTCAGGCTTGTGGGACCAAACTCAAAAATCCCACTTTCGGGTGCTGGTGACCTCTGTCGGCAATTATAAGGTACCAATGACTACTACTAGTAGTAGACGCTGTACTAGAAGTTACTGCTGTGTGCGAGTGACGTTCAATTAGCAGTTACTAGTTTGCACATTCCCAGGTATGTCTCCCGTCACTGCGTAGTACTTTTCCTGCTCCAGCCGAGCTACTGCTTCACTCAAACTACTAACCCCCAACCCAAGGGCCAGTTGTTTAGAAGTAAAGAAAGCACCAACTCTCACCAAGCTGCTACTAGCACTGCGGTATACAAATCATTGAAAAATAAGAACCTGGATCAGAACAAATGGAAAGGCTAGAGCTAGGCCAGAATCTATCTTGGTATGATAATTCGGCTTTTGTAGACACGTCTCTGTGAATCCTTCTATAATACCTGGGTTGGATACACTCTGTAGGCTATGTTGCGCTATTCTTGACAGCCTGTTAGATCTAGGAGCCGTGTCTCTCACACCATACACACAATGACCGATAAATTTATATAAATATGCTGGGTATTTGCATGTTGTTCAACCTTCAATTGCCACAACCTTATACTAGTATTTACTACTAAACAATTACTTGATAGCACAGTCTAGCTGAGCGAGCCACAGTCCGTAGCCACTCAGCTGTTTTCTGGTTAGGTATATAGTACGTTTTGATAAGGCTTAAAACGCCTTCAACCTTACGAACTATTGTCTGCAGAAAAGTAGTTTTTCTATGGCTGTTCGCCGGTATGTTCCGCGAATTATGCCGATGATAAGCAGGACATCAGTGAGTATTAAAAGCTGACTGGCTTCTGGATTCCAGTTCTGCCTCCAATGAATTGACTACTACCTGCTAAACTAAAAGGTGCTTGAATGCCAGGTTGGCCTGGCTGACTGTTTTGCTGGTCCTTTGGTTCCCCTCACCTGTTCTTCTCTCCCCTAGCAACCTGGAGCGCTGCAGACCAGCGATATTCACTGCCCAATTTCCATTTACAGTACCGTGCTCGATAAAATTTCCTTCCACCATCTGTCATTGTTTTGCTCTTGTCATCTCTCACACGCGTCTCGCGTCTTGTACTTTAAAAAGTCTTTCTCGCTCCCAAAGCTTCATTTTCTCTCGCCTACTCCCTCACTCTCTTCTTTCTAGTTCAATCCCCATCTCAGACGCACCAATTACACTTCAAGGATTAGAGGCGATATTCGTTCTCTGTTAGTGTAACATCCCTCCTAGCCAAAATACGCCTCACTTACCAACCATCTCTATCTAGATAACTCCAGATTTGTTCGGATTACGCGTGTTTGAACCTGCCAGTGTGCCTACCGAGCAACAATGGACAGCTTCGACGTCTCGGATATGAGCACCGCGCTCAAAGAAAGCACGAGCAATCAAGCCAACAATCCTACCGAATCCTCCAAAGCTGCCCGTGAGAAGGGTTGGACGACCCCAAAAGGCTACGATTACGAAAAGTATACTTCTACTCTTCCGCCACTTAATCAGCCCCAGGGTGACAACCAGGAGCAGCTCCCTGAGTGGGCCGCTCAAGCTGCAAAATATGAATGGAAGGATGAATTTGGGGACGTTGGCCCACGGAACACTGAGCTTGAGGAGATGCTGTTCCGGAGCGAATATACCAACCGAACCGGCTTGAAGATCGGAAAGTAAGTTGGCAATACCCTTGCTATCAGGCTCATTTCTGAATCATGCTAGCATCCAAAACATCGAGGTCATTGCGGAAAGTCGTGAGAGACCAAGTCCCATCAAGAATGTAAGTCTCGCCAAAATACTCACAAGAGTGACCTTGGCTGATTATGTCTAGTTTGATGATGCTGGTCTTCATCCTATCATGCGTGAGAATATTCGCTTGTGCAGATACGAGTTCCCAACCCCAATTCAAGCATATTCAATTCCTGCGGTCCTTACTGGCCATGATCTAATCTCCATCGCTCAGACTGGTAGGTGATGGCTCTTACATAGCAGAGTCATGCTAACAGAAGAAGGGTCTGGAAAAACCGCCGCCTTTTTGATCCCGGTTCTTTCTCAGCTGATGGGAAAAGCTAAGAAGCTGGCAGCTCCGCGTCCCAATATTGCAGCTGGCTACAATCCAAGCGCCGATTCTGTTCGGGCTGAGCCGTTGGTGCTCATTGTTGCCCCTACCCGTGAATTGTCCACCCAGATTTTCGATGAAGCGCGACGCCTATGCTATCGCTCCATGCTCCGTCCTTGCGTTGTGTACGGTGGTGCGCCGGTTCGTGACCAAAGAGAGGAGTTGCAGCGTGGCTGCGACATCCTTATTGCGACCCCTGGCAGGTTGCTGGATTTTATGGATAAGCCACACATTCTCTCTCTTCGTCGTGTTAAGTAGGTTTCTGAAGCTTACTATAACCTGTCACTAACATAGCATCAGGTACACTATCATTGACGAGGCAGATGAGCTCCTGCAGTCCGACTGGGAGTCCGATTTTGCTAAGATCATGTCTGGAGGAGGTAAATGCTTGCCAGAACCATTGGCTCTCATGTGCTAACAATTTGAAGACATTAATGAGGATGCTGACCACCGCTACATGATGTTTTCGGCCACTTTCAACAAGGACTGCCGTAAGCTGGCGCGCAACTACCTCGCAGAGGACCATGTCCGTGTGCGCATCGGAAGGCCTGGCAGTACTCACGCCAACGTTGACCAGAACGTAAGCACGCGTGGCACTTGTATCAAAGAATTCACTGACAGTGCATTTATTTAGATCATCTACGCTGAACCTCCTCTCAAGAAGCAATGCCTCTATGACCTGCTTCTAGCCATGCCGCCTTCGCGTACCTTGATTTTCGTCAATTCCAAGACCCAGGCAGACTTCTTGGATGATTACCTATACAACATGGGCCTTCCCAGTACCTCTATCCACTCTGATCGTACCCAGCGTGAGCGGGAAGACGCTTTGTAAGTTATTATTCGTCAATTCCTGTGTCCATTTACTAATGCGGTCAAGGCGTGCATTCCGCACTGCAAAGTGCCCCATCCTTGTGGCTACCGGTGTTTCTGCTCGCGGTTTGGATATCAAGAATGTCATGCATGTCGTGAACTTTGATCTTCCACGGGTTCAGCATGGTGGTATTACGGAATACGTTCATAGAATTGGTGTGTCGCCGTCTCAGAATTCAAAGATAAAATATGGAATGAGCTAAGATTTTACAGGACGCACTGCACGCATTGGCAACGAAGGCCTTGCCACCTCGTTTTACAACCATGACAATGATGCGGATCTCGCCCCAGATCTGGTGAAATTGCTCATCGAGAACAAACAAACTGTCCCTGACTTCCTTGAATCTTATCGTCCTTCGGATGACGTTGTCAAGTTCGACGACGATACTGATGATGAAAAGAGTGGTGAAGAAAACAACAATGGCGATACCGATGCCTGGGGAGGAGGAGGAATTCCGATGGAGTCTGATGACGCCGACGAGGCTGAAAATAATTCAAAGTGGGAGTTTTAATCCTCGTCCTGACCTCGCCATGCTTCATCTTCCACACTGCGTCTCGCCTAGAGTGCTATTCCTTTGATCAAGTCCAAAAAAAAAGAGGGGAAACAAGAAGAAAAATAAAAAGAAAAAGAAAGAAAAAAGGACAGCACATACTTGGGAGTATAAGGCCAGGCTCGTGGGGGGTTCGATGATTGCGTCTGTTTTCTTTTCTCTTCTCTTTTTAGAGATCATATCATGTTTCACCCAGACAGGATCTGGTGTCCAATTGTTGACTCCATGGCACAGAGACTCTTTGCAGCCTACCTCTTGCCTTGGGATATCACAGAAGCTCGGAAACGATTGTCCTTGTGGAAGGATACAAGGGATCTGGGCTACCTGATGGATCCAACCAACTGCGGGTCATGTTGGGAGGCAGGGTGGGAGCGTGGCAAGCAATGTCGTTTCCCTGCTGTACGGAGACATAACATAATGGTAATTGATCTACTAAAAGTCTTTCTTTGCTTCAGCGAGCTAGAGGTCCTAGGTATGCGCTTTCCTTTCGGATGCACCAACTTGCTCTTTCCTCGGGTAGACAGCAGCCAACCGGTAGATAACTTCGCTCTCTCACGTAGACTTAGATGACACATGCCCTGGAGATTCCGCAACGCTGAACCTACACTACAGGTACTAGTAGCCGTGGGCCATATTCAGGATTGAACGCAATCATGGTGACCTGCAAGCGACCCGTCATCCTCCTTATACTTATAACCTTCGTCACCTCAGCTGCTACTCATGTCTTCTTCCCAAGCAACACAACTAGCAGTAATACCACTGGCACCCCCTACAATCTCACCGCTCCTATAATCATTGATACCTTCAATAACTCACATCACAACACCCTAGGCTTCTGGCACGGTGGCTTAGAAGGACTCAAAATTGACTATGGCCGCAACTACGTCCGCTTCTACCCAACAGATCCCGACCATAACTACAATACGCAGCTCTCACCAGCAACATGCTTCAACCTTCTACCCTACAGGACAACCCACTACTTACATCTTCAATTCACCGGTCATACCAACTTCAGCGTTTCCCTTACCCAGAATAACATCCATTGCGACTCCACCCGCAGTCCGTTTCCTGAAACCTGGGACTCTGTCGAGGCCGCCCGATATGCACGCGGAAACGACATATACATTCCTCTCTGGCATTTCTACATTGATCACTCCCGAGCCGTGTCAGTTTCTTTCAACGGCTTCTACTCGCCTGGAGCGGTTACTCTCTTCAAAGTTGAACTTGTCAATGCTGGTAGTGTACCCGCTGGGTTTCCGATCCCACGTCGCGTGGACAATGGTCGTGTGCTACTGAGATGCTCCCGACCCGGATCGTTTGCGTTTGGAATAGACGATGGGCAACCGAAGTTTGCTCAGGAAGTGATGAAGATACTCGAGGAGGAGAATATTCTGGTCACATTCTTCGTGGTAGGATTGGGATTGAGAGATCTGGAGACCAATTTCTCAAGCGTCTATGGAGAGATGTTGAAGCGAGGACATCAGGTAGCTCTACACTCGGACACGCATCGAAAGTGAGTGGTTCTCTATTATCTGGCTGCAGTGGAGTACTGACGATAAAGCAATACAGATTGGAAGGGTTGGAATCCGTTGAAGCTATTGATCGAGAGATTGTGGACAATATCAAGTCGTTTCGACAGATCCTTGGGATTGAGAGTGCGCAAATCTTAGTTATCATTGCAGAGCTTCGCTGACTACTGACAGGTCGCTATTTCCGCCCTCCTTACGGCACACTTGGTGCGAGAACCCGTCAACGGCTGGCAAAATATATCAAGGATCCCCAGATCATCAATTGGAGTGTGGATATTGAGGATTGGCTGTGGGCGGACACGAAAACCCCCGAAAAGCAGCGCGAGGCCTTTATTCGAGATGTGAAACGCGGGGGCAATCTGGCTGTCATGCATTATCTCAGTCCGACGACGGTTCAATACTTCCGTGAGGTCATTCGATTTGTGAAGAGCATGAACGCGACGATTATGCGCATTGACCAATGCCTAGAAGATCCACAAGCCCCCCCTCTAAAGATTGCAGCCCCTTGACTCACGTGTTCATGCCTTTCTCCTCCTAGTTTCTGTCCTCTGTTGGCTCCTCTGCTTTGTCACAGATCCATTTTCTTAGGCATCACTATGAGAGGTTATTGTTGCTGTTATTTTAACCGTTGTAAATGTCG
Source organism: Aspergillus welwitschiae (assembly GCF_003344945.1). Classification (NCBI taxonomy): domain Eukaryota; kingdom Fungi; phylum Ascomycota; class Eurotiomycetes; order Eurotiales; family Aspergillaceae; genus Aspergillus; species Aspergillus welwitschiae. The sequence goes on from NW_020798726.1 coordinate 362,074, forward strand.
TCGTTCAAAAGTAGTCAGCTCGAATCCACAAGCGTACTTCCAAGACAATGTTAATCCGGCAAACCCCTGGAACATGTAGCTACTCTGCCAAGAATGAAATCCGAGATCTACGAGCCACGACCATCTTAGTCTCATGATCTTTTCCGATTTGGTCTAGCTAAACACCCGTGACAAGCTAGCATATATACGCTAGCTTGCATGCTGGCTTAAAACGCTGACACATAAGTCAAGTGAAATAAAAAAGGAGAAACGAAAGTACCGACAGTTCCAGACGCCATGGTATTGATGCAAGGGGATAAAGAAGCAGAGGCTCAATGACAAGACAGGACGGAAAGAAATACCACCGACTCCTCTCCCAAACGCCATTTCAGCATACATTTACATGTATGCCGATGCGATGCGAATCAACGATGCATGCTACTGCGCTAGCAGCAAACTCAACCAATCAAATCCATAGTTATACAACACACATGAATCAGGTAATCTGAGTATTGTGGGTTTTGTTTTTAAAAGGAGAAAGGCCAATAAACGGAATATTCGTCCCGCGAAATTCAAGGTGGAGATGAGGGGGCAGAGGAAGAAAAATAAGGAAAGAAAGAAGCACGTTCAAAGTCCAAAGTCAGGATGAGGACACCGCGGTGCGTGATCCATCATGTGCTCGATTGTGCTTAGGATCCAGCCAGATCGGGCTGTAGGGTTTCTGACTCCCAGTCGGGGCGTTTCGCCCGTGAAGCAAACGCCGTCGCGCATGACGAATTGCGCGCAGCTTCGCGAGCTGGAGCAGAGGGTTTTGCATTCGTGGAAGTCGGTGATGGCGGGGTGTTCTTCGTCGGAGAGGTTGTCCCAGCTGTCGCGGACGTTCGAGAGCTCGGGGTAGATGAGTTCTTTAAAGACGTCGCGGTGGAGGAGGACGTTGCTGGTAGTCTGGATGTGGAGGGGTTGTGTGTTAGCAGGGGTATGCTGGGTTACAGGGGTATGGAGATGGGCTCACCTGTTGACGTCGGCGTTTCTCGAACTCGTAGAGATCCCGGATCTCGTGAGATGTCAGGTGGTGGAATGCTACTGCGGGGAAACACCATGGCTTGCGGTAGAAGCCCTTGGCAAATTCGTCCAGTTCTCCGACGTTGGAGTTCTGGAGGATCGGCCATGAGTAGCGCAAGGGGACACCGGCGTCAGCGAGAACCTTGCCCAGAACACAATCGCCAGCCCAATGCCAGTCGGTGTATTCGTTCAGCTCTACGGTACGGGTTGCGTACTCGTTCGAGGCGAGTTGCATGGCTGGGTTGGAGACAACGAAGCCGGAACCGCCATGCGCAAAGATGACGTCTGCGATCTGAGTCTCAGTGCCGATGTAGTGGGGTTCTTTTGGATCGAAATGCGAAAGCCACTCGAGGAGTGTCGGCCACGAGAAATAGGTATCTGCCTCCATGAAGACATACCATTTGGCATTGTTCTTATAAGTGAGGGCCTGCTGCACCATAGGGAGGAATTTCCATTTGTCGAGCTTCCAGCCCGGGTTGTTGGGCTTGCCGATGTTGGAGTTGGCCTCGTCAGCGAAGTCGGCCGATTCGAGACCGGCGCGACCTTGTTCGCGGAGACGATTGTAGAGGTTGAAGTCGGCAACGGTGTCTCGGACAGTGCTGTCCATTGTGCGGAGAGCGTCATGGATTTTGACGCCTTCGATTTCTTCTTCGAAATCCGAGAAGATAATGTAGTTAGGGACGCAGCGCAGCGTTGTTTGGAAGTGAACGGGGACTTTGTCGAGGGCTTCGGTGACACCTGTCTTCATGACCACCAGGACATCTTCGATCCCCTCGAGAGGGGGACATTCGGGAGGCTCATTTGGAGCGCTCTGCGGGGTGCTCTGCGGAGTGCGGAGCTGGGTAGCGCTGCGGGTGTAGAGCTCTGGGCGGATGGAGAGAAAGTGGTAGAGGAGGAATACACCCAAGAGGGAGGCGAGGATGGTGATGCGACGAAATCGACGGATTGCCATTGTTGAGGAAGCGCGCGGTGAGGGGAAGTTCAAATTGGCTGGGATGGAAGCGGTCGCCGACCTGCAGCGGAGCGGGATCGAGACGCTGAATGCAATAGAGACTTGAAACAAGCAAAGAAATTATTATCGAGCAATCCTCCAGACTGATCCAAGGTGTCAATGCATCTTTCGTTGTCACTGTGCGCCAATAACGAAGAATATTTCGGGTGAAATGCACTCGGTCGTTATTTGCCGGCGGGGAAATTCCTGGGGACAAGCAGGAACGGAGGAGGCTGAGACAAAGGGATCGGGGTCCCCTGGCGGTGGAGGGGAGAGAGGAGAGGGGAGAAAGGAGGAGGAGCAACAGGGGAAAAAAGAAATCGAGGAAGCAAATCCCCGAGATCGACACCAGGCACGTTATGGTTATTATTATTGTTCGGACACACAAGAGGGCGTAGAGATGGCGACGTAGGAAGGCACGTAGACGGGCGAAGATCGGCCCACGCTGGCCGGCGATCTGGAGGGCTCCTAAGCTGTCGATGACGCGTTAGCATCGGAATGGTACCGTCTGACTGGAGAATGGAGCTTGATCCATCGCTTAGTTTGGGGTCTTCGCGGCGCCTAACCATGGATTGCTGAGGAGCTGCAAACCTGAAACCCGCCCCTGACGACCCGTCAGCCGGTGAAGCTGTCAGAAGTTGAGAACTCCCGAGGTTGCTGATCCATGATTTGTGCGTGCTGCGGATCCCTTGAGAGAATCAAAATCAAAATCCCAGTCGATCCATCACATCATGTTTGCGGTTTCTTGCGTTAAGGGGGGGAAGAGAGGAGAAGGGATGAACTTGGGAGATTCCCTTAATGGATGAAGGAGAAGCGAGAAACGAAGAAGGGGGGGCCGGAATGTGTGTGTGTGTGAGTTAAGGATTTTGGCCCCTTGGACGGGACTGATTGTTTAAATCTGACAGCAGCACTACTGTTACATTTTGAACATGGTGGTTGAGACACGGCAGATGATTCATCTCCTACGCTAACAAACTAACTACACAGGAACCTCCGGTTTACACAGTAGAAAGAGTGAAGGACCCCTATTAATCTATCTGGAGAAGACCCTCCTGCCTCAGGATTAGCTGCATTCGTCATGCTTCCAGAAACGCACACTTGAAACTTCCTTTCAGTCGGAACGTTTGGAGTGAGTCCATTCGCACGCCAGACTTCGTGTCTCGACCCAAAATCCTCAACAACCATGTCTAGGACTGAGCGTTGTGTTTAGCAATCTTGTTCGAATGCAACTTGACCAACTCAGGGATGATCAAACTTTCGATCTCCACTCCCTCAGCCGAGATGGCCTCGTCTTCCAACGGTCTCTGACTCTGCCCGCCCCCACCGGTTTCTGCCTTTGCGGACTCCCCCGCCCGCTTGGCCTCAGCCAAACCAACCTGCGCCTCGCTGCCAGAAATGCTCTTGCTGCGCCGCGACTTCGGCACCCGGATCCAGCGCTCGTGCGGGGGGTCCGGGGTGACAAACACCACCTCCCATTTGCGCGTTGTCAACAAGTTTCCAATCACTAGATGGTGCGCATACCGCTGCAGTGCCGTCTGCGCCTTGTATACGAGTAGGTTGGGGTCCGTTTCAAGTTTGAACGACACAATCATACTGCCATCCGGCGCCCACCCATTGACCAAGCGATGTAAAAACTTTGGCACCGGGTCCAGATCAATGATCAATTTCTTACTACGCGACGGGGGTTGCGGCTCGATTCCGCCCGTGTAAATGTCGGACGAGCCAACTGCCTGGTCCTTGGTTAGATTGTCCGGCAGCTCTGACGACTGGATCTTGTGCTCCGACATGCGGTCGCTGGGAATAAAGAAATCGCTGACGGCAGCGGCCAGGTAGAACAGCGCATTTGGGCCCAATGGCTTCATTAGCTGAGCCAGCGACCGTAGTTCAAACAGATACTCCGAGATCGTGGTGAACGGGAGTAGCAACAGGAGGTTGTTGCGCTTCGCATAACGATACTTTCGCAACACATCGCGCATCTGGTCCTGGTACTCACTGCGCACCTTGATCGGCCGGTGATCCGACTCGCTGGTCTCTGTCGCATCAGGCACCGGTTCCTCCTCATCCATGAAATCCAGGAAGCAATTGGTCGAGTGGCTGTAATGCCGCGAGTATGGCAGCAGACTGAACTGCCGGTGTAGGAAGATCACCGCATATCCCTCCTGAAGAAAGTATTCTGCCGACACAGCACCTCGCGTGCCCGCGCTGAAGTTGTCAATGAAGCGGACAGTCTGGTTCTCTGTACAACGGTCAGAAATCTTTCTCACGTGCACGAGCCATCCCACGAACCAAGAGGAACTGTGGTGCCCCCCGATGTCACCAGGACAAGGCGTCGGTTTGCTTGGACGTGGTAATCGACAAAAGCTCGAGCGAGGGCTTCATGCTTCGGGAGGGCTTTGGGCGGGGGGTAGTTGTTGAAGTAGACCGACTCGGCCTCGGCGGGCGTCATCTCTGGCGTCGGAGCGGATGTCATACTGAACGGTGGAGCAATTGTCCACTGCTATGCGACTGGAATGCGAGCCCAGCAAATTTATACAAATCTCAATTTCTATCAATGCGTCCGAACAGTTCTATTGCATCGGTGCAGGCGAAGGCTGGGACGGGACAAAGGTTGGTGCGGAAAGGTGAACGACGGAGAGGATTTGGGAACCACAACAGCTCTGCAAAAGCAATCTGCTTATTGCAGCCAGAGGACAGGCGATCGACGACGGAGAACGCGAGGGAAATCAGGAGAAAGCTCGAAATGTTTGTGTTCTGGTGTATTCTGACATATGCCGGGTAGTTCGGAGCACGGGGTGCGATAAGTATCGCAACTGGTGAATTCCAGCCCACCACCTGTGAGCTGAGGGATTAGCGTTTCCCAACAAGTTAGCACGCACTGATAGCTATTCCGCGGTGACAAAATCAATCTACAGATTTGGCATTCTGCAGGTAGATAGGTTGGTACAGATGGTCTGGTGGAATGTGTTGAACTTCACTTTTCTCAACGGGAGGGGCATTTCACCGCCTTCGGCTTATGACGCACCATCCCCGGTTCTCGGCTCATTCCTCTTTCATCCATCCGCATACGAGTCTTCCCTTTCAATATTGTGCATCACTAGGTCAGAATAACACTGTCAAGTCATATTGTTATGGGTATTATTACTATTACTGCGGATTAGTTCACATAAGAACAGGATTATTAGCTTGAAAGAACATCAAAATCTCAAAATGTCAGAATTTCAAGGTTTGTAGAGCAGACTTCAAATCCTCCATCTTTTGCTTCAGGCCGGTACGCCGTGCTTTGGTCGCCTGCGATTCACCCGCGATTGCTGCCAGCTCTTCCGGCTCCAGATTGATCACCCATTCCTGGCTAAAAACTTCAAGGGGGCTCTCAGGACCGGTCAGAAGACAATGCTCGATTGCTTGCATGTGGACATTATCCACAAATCTTTCGCGTGCGACTTGGTAGTAGGACCACAGGATGTCATGGATTTCCCCAGTGATATGTTCCACATTCCCCTGGTCGCTAGCAGTCTTCTTGACAGCATCCAGATCGACTATCTTCGCTGATCCGGTAGTCCAAGCGTCCCTGTCAACTCTAGCATTGTCCTCTAATGCCTGAGCTACACGGGCGCTGCGCAGTTGCTGAAGGGTCTGATTAAAATAATTGTTCAGTGTATATGGTCGGCGATTTCTTTCAACCGACAAAAGGAACAGCGCCTGGGACATGGCCTTCTCGTATCTTTTCAGAAGTTCATCGAGAATGCTGGACCAAATTTTGTTATAGAGCTGTTTGCTTCCGCAAATCTTTCCCAATGCTGTACTCAGAAAACGGTGAACTACCATGATGACATTACTCACGTGCTCGCGGGTCATGGCTTCCCATTTGCCGGTCTGCTCCTTGAAAGCGTTGCAGAAAATGTTGTTACCAAAGGTCCCAAGATCAAGACCACGAGAATTAGAATATAACACTTCAATCCAAGCTTTGATATCCCCTTTAGGATCTTCGGGGCCCTCCAGGTGGCTGACAATCGGCTCTAACTCCGGGAAGTTGCTAGGGTCCAGGCCTTTGCAGGTTTCGCTTGGATTTTGAGCCAAAGAAAAGCGATCTTCGGCTGTCGGCTGGGCGTGCATGTTGGCTTTCCACCTTGGACCCCATTTATCGCCTTGACTCTTCCCGTGCGGTTTGTTGCTCGTGCCGTTGTCTGCTTGGTCATTGTCGGCTGCATCTGAGGTAGGGCAGTCGAATGGGTAAAGATGGGCTTTGGCCCGGAAAGTTGAGCTGAATCTATCAGAAAAATTGACAATGTGCGTGAGAAGCCTGAGGTCGCTCTCTGCAAATGCTTCATTTTCTGTATAATGAGCATCACGTGCAGCTCGTGCGAGGATCTGAAACTGGCGAGCTATACCACTCAGAAATGCACGCTGTTCCTGTTCAGTCTGGCGTGCAGGTCCCAGGCGGTCCAGATCTTGATGGCATGTATCAATCTGATTTTTGATGTCTTTACGCAATTCAGGGAATTCGCGCTCCGTAACTTCGCTCAGTAGTTCTGCTAGCCGTTCTCGTAGGGCCTGGATGCCAATACGGTCTCTCGGCAAGGAACTCCAAGGCTGGCTGTCAAACATTCTCTCTCCTTCCTCGCCATCGAAAGAAGTGTTTTTATCGGCGCCCTGGTTTCTCACCAAGTAGTATCCCAGTGCCAGCGGTCTCTTGTGCCCCAGGACCAGTGAGCACAGAGCTGCCTTAGCGCTTTGCTCAATCACCAAATCGGGTTTGGTCAGCACACCAAGGGTACGTTCTCCATTTTCGTCATAATCTTTAGCCAGCTTGAGGATCTCCTGGGTTGCAAGATCGACATTGCTCGGGAGCACAGCCAAGATCACAGTGCGGGCATCTGCGATATAGCTCTTGACCATATCTCGAACTAGCTCAATATCACTGTCAGTAGTGATGCCCTCAGTCGGGTCTCTGAAGATCCCCGGTACATCTATGACGGTCAGGTAGCCCTCTTCTGGCCCGCATAGCTCAATCCGGAGCACGTCTTTGCTGAAGACTGATCCCTCCTTAGATGAAAGGTCTGAACGGATTCCCATACACACGTCGACCTATTCGGTATGTTAGCCTTTGTCAAAGACACATATAATTTTGGGCTAGCCGGACCTCCTGAAGAATTGTTGGGAATTCTGAGCGAAAGTCCTCGGTACCTCTGAGGGTCTTCTTAAAGCCCTGTACTTTTGCCCTGTGCTCCGCGGATGCATCCACAGCAGGGATTATCGAAATCTCAACCGAGCGATCGTCCTCACGACGGGAGGTTATCTGCGTGGCATATCGCGTACAAAGTTCCATATCACGAGGGAATGGAATCTTGGTCAGGCTTGCCAGAAGAGATGATTTCCCTGAACTCTGGTCTCCAACGACAACCAACTTGATGAGATTAGTATCACTTGTAGACGGTTTCTGGAGGTGGCAGAGTCTTACCTGCGGAAGAGGCACATGTTTTCCAATGTTTTTCTCTCGCAGCTTGTCGATCTTCTTGAGCAACTCAGAGCTATTGAGATGCTTGGGGCCGCTTGCACCTTCTTCGACAGGCATGTTGACGGTTGAGCCGGCAGAAAGATGAAGGCACGTGTGTAAAGTCTGAACAGAAAGCAACTCGAAATGGCTTGGGGAAGGAAGAAAGGAAGCAAGGAAGAACACTTGGGATGGAGGGATAGCCATGAATATTTTTTTCCCAGGGCATGTGGGCTTTCAGTGAATACCCACAGCCATATTGGGTGTGGCCGTTGACAGTGACAGGCAGAGTCCAAATTTTCACAGTGAATTGGGGATGAAACCTTGAAATATGCAACGATCCCTGTGTGTACCATTTCGATTACTAAAATTTCTCCAAACCTCATCTAGATGTCTAAAATCAAAGAATGATCAGTGTCTTCTTCATCATATTCTAAGATGGTCAACAATATTAGGGCTTCGTAATGTGCCGCCTACTAGGAAGAGCAGGTGCAAGAGCGTATGTAGTAGAGAAACCTGAGAATCCTTGTCGCTAGAGAAAGAACATTTGAGCAGATTTTGATGCAACCATGTACGAATATTCTGTTGATTCTGCTTCCCTAGGGGTCACCCCACTCTTAATACACATATTCCCAGGTGTGGAAGACATGTTAGGAACTAGAAACATGTTATGTATACTAGCGCACTCGATATTCGTCTAGACAACTTAATGTCTGACTATATTGGCCTATCCACACCTGAGATCAAGCTCGCGGACTGTCCAGTAACCTCTATAATGACACTGATTTTATTATCCTCTCATAGCATCAATAGCAGATGAAGCACCCACAACAACCCCTCATTTAATTCACAAATCCTTACGTGGTCTGACCGGCATCACAGGAGTAGGAGCATCGATATGCGCGGTCCACTTCGTCAATTGCACATCTGCTGCAGTAAACGCGGTACTGAAATTCTCGGCGAGGAGGTAGTCCAGTGGGAAGGCAGGATTGAACTTAATGGCCTTATCAATCTCATCCATATCCTCCTTCGACAAATCCAGGCTCAGAGCTTCAATGTTGGCTTTCATATGCGCTGCGCTCCGTTGGCCAATAATGGGGAAGACGTAGGGTGCCTTGAAGCGAACCCATGCGAGTGCCTAAAAGAGATATGTCAGTTCAATTGTCTCCATACGTGATGCAGAATATGGGTATAGGTAAGGGTGAAACTCACAATAGCATAGAGATTTGTCCCATTCCGCTTGGCAACAGCCTCCAACACATCAGAAACCTTGTCATCTTCTTCGCCCCGTAGTGCCGCTCGTCCAGAGCCCTTGTACTCCGCGTTGCGCTGCTCTGCAGGTCTGAACTTCGCCTGGCCTAGCACTGCAAAAGGCGCGATTGCCATCCCCTGGTCCCGACACATGGGCACAATCTCCGTTTCTATATCTCTGAATCCAGCATTCCACTTGCCCTGATAGACAGAGAATGGTCTGAGTCCGTTCGCGCGCGCGTAGGCATTTGCCTTAACTACCAGCCAAGCAGGAGTACCAGAGACACCCAAATAGAGGACCTTCCCGGCCAAGACGAGTGCGTTCAGGCCATGCATGACTTCCTCCACGCTGGTGGTAAAGTCCCACCAGTGCACATAGAGAATGTCAATGTAGTCAGTTTGAAGCTTTTCGAGACTGTTCTTGACGGACAGATTCATGGACTTCACGGAATTTCCGACGAAGTTCGATTGGATGGGCTCAGTGGATATATGTGTGCGGCGGAACCCGGTCGTGTATTTGGTTGCGATGCTGTCATTGTCAATATAGAGCATACCAAGATGTAGCAACCTGATAATAAAGGGTGTGTACTTACACCATCTGGTCTCGATTCCCACGTTTCTTCATCCATTCTCCAATCCATTGTTCGGATTGTCCGTCCTGGTAAACGTTGGCACTAGAGATTATAAGCCTGTCGCTCGTCGAAAGAGCTGATGTATGCTAATTCAACACACGTGTCGATGAAGTTTCCACCGTGATCGAAAAAGGTGTTCATGATTGCGAAGGATTCTTCCTTGCTGCATTCGCCCATGTATGGTTCCCTACGGGGTGTCAGTGAATCGTTATTTTATTGTAAGCAAGAGGATTGGCTGACCAGGTTGTTCCAAAATTCATAGTACCCAGGCATAGCGGAGACACTTTGATGCCACCAGTGGGTGACAAAACCTGATGGAAGCCCAGAAGGGACTCTGGTTTAGGGACTGGACCAGCCATTGTTGCTATATTGATGCAGTAGAACGCAAGATGAGAATGGGATTTTAGATGAAGATGGAATCGCAACTGCGAGTACAACTCCTACTTATATGCGTCACATTGGGTCGGTCTTTGAGGCAGATATATCCATCAGACTCCGACTCGCAGGTAGTCTAGGCTGCAAACCTGACCGCGTCATTGTTCGCATTGTCAGACTGCATTATCCAAAAAAGCGCTTCAGCAGTGCTAGTGACGACGCATATGCTACCTGTTGCGGAGTATGCTGTAGGCTGAAGCACTGACGTACTAGGGTTATTAGACTGCTGGAGGTCTGTTGGACATTCGTTGGCTCACGTTAACCCGGCCTAAATTGCGCCAAGAGTTTGGACCCTGTCTGATGGGGCGGTAAAAGGCTTTTACTGAAGTTCTGGGTATAACTTGCTCGTACAATATGCTCCTTATATGTCATAATAGCGCATGCATATAGCTCACATGCTCTATAAGTCGAACTGCACGATCAACGCGTAATGGATAACTGCATCCTATCCCGTCTATATATTCCTGCCTCAGTGGGAAAGTTGGGAGACCTCCATCGGGTGCTCAACTAGCTCAACCAGCTCAACCATGCTATGAAATGCTGATTCGCATAAGCCGATACACTTCATGCTGGAGAAGTCCATCGGGCGAGTTGCCATCGATCAGGCTGTCTCACCCCAAATAGGAAAGAGATAACCCTGTGATGAAGCTGTCACGTGAGTTCTTGGGTGCGGCCGTGGCAATAGGGTGGAATTAGCAACTGGCAGCCCATATCGCAGTCTGTATAAGCTGAGCTGTTATCGCAACGCACCGACCCTGACGGTGGCGGCGTGACACTTCAATCCCTCCGCATTCATCACATCCACCCCGGCACCCACTAAGCTAACTGCTAGGTAGCAGCAAAGGTCATCTGTATTATTCTTCTGATGATTTAGGTGTACCGCCTGGAGTATTTAAGTAGTTCTACGTACGCATATACGGGTCACCGCGATGACATCCTTCAATCAGTCTGGAGAAACCAAGTTCACCGTGTTTATTCGCCTTCCCTTCCCCAGGGGTGACTTTGTGGATCCTTCTCCGGTAAGTGCCGCTAGTCAACTGATCTCCATCTCGCTGACAAGACAGGTTGAATGGAACGCTGCCAAAGACCAGGCTCTCTGGAATATCCTCTCGCGCCCTTCCAAGGGTGATGATTTAGACTGTAATGATGGTGCCTAATGATGGTCTGATGATATTCAGAAATGCTGACAGTACCACAGGGAAAGCACTGTACGATTGGTCTTATCGAGTATTAAGGCATCACTGATCAACTCTGCAGGGCAGATCATTTTGATGTAACACTGCAGTTTCTCCTTCAACAGGCAGCATGGCTCTACGATCGGCAGCTGTCACAAGTACGTGCACAGATGAGTAGAGTGCCCACCACTCAGTCGACGTCTACATCTCCTGCTCCTGGTTCGGTGACGGGTAGCACGGCGCTGGGTCAACAGACAAAAGGTGCCATCAATGCAGGTGAGTGTCCTCCGATAATGTCCCTTGAGTTTTCTGACAGCCAAAGGCCCTCGAGCTCCGTCGCGCCTCTCGACGCAGCAGAAAGATACTCTTCCACAGCGTGGCAAGTTTAATTCAGCCTCTATGCCTGTATCCTGTAATATTAATGTGGACATTCTAGCTCCCATCCCCCGACGCACCAGCTCAACAACCACCGTTAATCAACTCAAAACTGCCCGTGAACCAGTCCGCAACGATACCCCTGTGGTGGAGCCAAGAGAACCTAAGCGAGAAAGCTATGCCAATCGACCAGCTGCAGGTAAAAGAGAGCAAGCTGCAGCTCCTTCGACTGCGAAATCCCCTCCTCTGGAAGATGATACGACCCCTAGCTCATCTGAGTCCGAATCTGACGACGACAACGGGTTTGGAAGTCGTCATGGCCTGCGATTCAAGCCCCCTTTCGGCAAATTCTCCACGCATAGGGCCAGCCTGAGGTACGACGATGAGGATGACGACGAGTCCCCTGCTTTCCTGCCAGAACCAGAAAGGACGTCCCACGGAGCGTCCGGGCAGGATCTCAATGCTACGTTGAGGATGAACGCCGAGGATGTTTCTGAGTCACACCGACGCCCCTCAGCACAGACGATTTCTAGAACATCAGTCACAACCGAATCGTCCGCAAGCTCTGCCAGTTCCGGAGTCCCAGTTGCACATCCACAATCTGACAGACGGCGACGGTTGAATCAAAGCGGAGGGCCATTGAGTCCTAGAAGAACCGGGGAACTGGCACATTTCAGTCCGCGACAGTCTATGGCTTTGCGGAGAGACGCGAGCGACGGGACTCCTAGTATGGGGAGCAGCTTTAGTGACCTAGATGGTGAGCTTCTCTTCTGGGCGCATGATATCATACTGACTCCTCGTCTAGATGCGAGCGTCACGCAGTCCGCACTTGAGGAAGCACTCTTGAGCAACATCCAGCACGGTGGGATGGCCAGTCGCATGAGTACAATCAGCCAGGCGATCCGTAGTCGATATCTAGGACGGGCGGAGGATAGGTTCTCGTGAAGTTGCAATGATATGAGGTACGATTGAGTCAGTTTGTCTACGAATAGCGGGATAATTATTTGGTCAATATCGAATATTGCGATCTTATTATTCAAAGTATCATTGTAGTGTTTCAGATCCAATATCGAGACTACTTGACTGCCTGGTGAGCAATGGCGGCTTGCCATGTGAGTCTCAGCTCGGGGAATATATTTTGTCGGCCTGGGCGATACTAGTATACTAATCTAATCGACCTAAACTACCACTGCAACAATACTGAGACTTCATAGTAACATGAAACGTAGTTCTGTAGGGCAGCTGGAGACACGCAGACTATTACTAAATCTCTAGTAGTTACTTAATATTCACTGGCTATGTAAATCCTCTGGCGTACATAAATCACCATCTACCCATGTACGCAGAGACTGGAACAACATGGACAAAGTCAACGACATGAGTTCGATTAAAGATTATAAATCTAATCCTGAAAAGCAGCTATTAAGTCAGTCGACCAAAATATCTACATCTAAACATACCTTCTCGCCACACAATCAATACCTCGAGACTGGCAGCCTAATCTACCTTCTAATCACGATACTGATCTCAGCTCCGAACCTTCCAGCAACACAT